>NC_049980.1:9323670-9413320 GCF_000003815.2 Branchiostoma floridae | reverse complement strand
CACCCCAACAGCTAAACCAACCCAGTCACACCAAGCTAAGTCCCTGCTTCCTACCATTTCTACTGACGAGGAGTACATTGTAGCAGCATCTGCAGTGGGAGGTTTGGAGGGTGGCTCTGGGCCGACTACAGCCTCTTGTGCATCCATGGGGACCTCTTGTCTGTCCTGGTCTTCATGGGGACCAACCATGCCTGCTACCAGGGAAGCAGACAGTTCCTCCACTTCCTTCTCATCAGAGATCTTTGAATCAGCTTGTCTGTTAGCTTGGGACTCTAACAAGGACTGAGAGGGCTGAGCAAGACTGCTGCTATCTTTAGAGGGACTAAGTTGTTCCGTAAAGGGAAAAGAGGACCCTTCCATTAGAGTTTCACTATCTGTGCCTCTTACGACCATTTTCCAGTTCAGGCCCTGCTGTTGTGGTGTAGGGGACATCTGAGTAAAGCTATCCTCTGTGGCTGTATCTTTCGTGGGGGACGTTTGTGTGGCTGAGGTGCTTAAGCTAGCATCATGCTGTGTGAACTTCTCCTCCTGCCCTGCACCCGACTGGGTGAATTTTTCTTCAGTCGACACTTCGTGCTGAGTCGATTCACTTCTGACCAGTCTTTGACCTGGAGATACTTTAATATCCTCCATACTGTGTGCAGTCTTTTCAGACTCATCAGACTTTTGCTCATCCTGTTTTAGCCCCGCAGTTTGAGACACAGAAACATCTGCCTGTGACGTATTAGCTGTTACCGTTTGGCCAGGAGGTTGTGTTAGCTGTTTTGACTCCTGATCTGTCCCTTCCCTCCCATCTGAAGCTACCATCCCTCCTGATCCTTCCTGTACTTCCATCCCCTCAACCTCACCCCTCAAACCCCCCTCTGATGTGTCTAACCGCGTCATAATGTCCTGATCGGTTGATTTTGCACTAACATCCTCAAAACTGCCTTTGTCAGGTTTTTCAACTTTCCTGTGCTGTTCAACCGGCTTTCCAGGTGCTGATTCTGAATCAACTTGATCTGAGACATTGGTAGCCACTTGATTTATGGCAGCAGCATCGTGTAAACCTTCTGAAACTGTTATGCCAGCTTTTTGTGAGACAGGTTCTCCTTGTGTCGCTCTTTGCAAAGATGTACCAGAAACTGGCTCCAAGTTTTCTGCGCCTTCTTCTTCTTTAGACCCCTTTACCAGAACCCTCCAAGCAGGGCCCTGCTCTTTTGCATCTTCAGGAGCTCCAGGATCTGATTTCCTCCCGTCTACAACACCCACTTCAGACACAGCTGCTTTTGCAAAGGTAGGAGGTGGTTGCTCTGTTGCTGACTGTAAGGTTCCTTCTTTGTCCACAAGTTTTCCTGCCTCTCCCTCTTTAGTTCCTCTTACCACAACTCGCCATTTCCTGTCAGCCTGGCCAACAGCTTCTTCAGAGGTGTCCATAAGTTCAGAAGACTCAGTAAGAGACGTAGCAGCCTGGGAATACTCCATCCCATCCTCATGTACAAGTGCCTGAACACTTTCCTCCACCTCCATGCCTTCCTCCTGGTCATCAGGCTTTGGGGCTCGCACTCTGACCTTCCAGCCTGCCTTGAGCAACTCATCAATGTTTTCTGCAGAAGGTCCAGCAGTAGCCCCTTGGGACTCGTCTGAGGGCGGTAAGGACTCCTCTGTCTCCATTGCTGTCTCTTTCTCTGTCCCTGTGAGAAGATCAGGCTGTTGGCTTATGACTCTCTCTCCAACTTTCCCTTCAGTAGCTGTTGTCAGAGCTGCTGCTGGGATGCTCAGAGGTGGTGGTACCTTCTTGCTCTTTTCTGCTTCTGGTGACTTTTCTGTTTTACGCAAGGATCGTCTACGTTTTACTGCTTGCCCTTTGAGGGAGGGAACTTCATCTCCGACAGGCTGTTTGGAGGATGGCTCACTGGGTTCCCTTTTACCCTCATCAAGTAATGCCTTTACTGGAGTCCCATCAGTTTGATCAGGCTTTGTAGTAAATCCCAGTAGTTTGCCTGAGACTGTGGCCGTTGCCTCTTCCTCAGGCGATATTGGTCCTGTCGTTGAGGTAAGACCTCTTCGTTCTATTTCCTCAGCAGCCTTTGCCAGGAGTTGTTCCTGCTGAAGCTTCTCCTTGGCCTCTTGCCATGGTTGATCTTGTCCAAAGAAGTGGCTGGATGAAGGACTAACTGTTGGGCTTGGAGTAGACAGCTCAATCAAATCAGCCATGGTGTCACTGATCAGACCTTTCTCCACTGCCTCCAGTAGGTTATGCCTCATTCCTGACTGGGGCTCAACAATGCCGCCACTCCGAGCTTCTGCCTTCAGGAGTCTCATCACATTTTCCTCCCGGATGAGGCCCATGTCCAGGGCCTTCAGTACAGGAACCCTCGGCCCACCACTTGGGTCGATTATGCCCCCAGTTGCTGCCTGGATCTGGTGAAGCCTCCTAGCTGTTTCCTTGAGGATAATGCCCTGCTTCTCAGCCTCAGCAACAGAGACTCTCTTGTGGGTTCTTGGTAGGACCAGTCCCCCTGTCTGTGCCTCAGCATGGAGTAAGGCCATGGCCAGTTCTGTGTTGATGATTCCCTCCTGAAGAGCCTCGAAGGCGGAGACTCTCTCGCCCGTGTCAGGGTGCGTGATGCCGCCAGTCATTGCTTGGACGTGCAGCAGCTTCTCTGCCATTGCCCTGTCAATGATGTTCCTCTGTGCTGCCTCCAAAACTGACAGGGTGTCTCCTGTCTCTGGATTCTGCACACCTCCTCTTGCTGCATCAACCTCCAAGATTGACGACAGAGTGAAGTCATCTACAAGCCCTCTTTTGTGTGCCTCTGAAACATGGATTCTAGCTCTAGTGTTTGGATCGATAAACCCCTTCCTGGCTGTCTCCAGAGCATCCAACTTCTTTGCCTCGGCCACGGTTAGCCATGTGTACTTCCTAATATTCACAGGCTTTCCCATGGCAATCTCGACTGCAGTCATTTCGAATGCAGTGTCTCGGTCAATAAGTCCCCATTCTAGTCCCTCCATCACGCTCAACTTCTTACCAGCTCGCGGTTCCACAATATAGCCCCCTGTTTCAATCATCTGCCTGACCTTTGATGCTGTGGAGGGATGCACGAGATTGTGGTCCTCGATGACAGCGATGTTGGTGTCCAACATTGTACGCTGTGCCTGCCTTGCTCGGGCCTTTGCCTGATCAATTCTGCTGGGTGAAACAGCTCCATACGATGCAGGCAGAGCCCCAGATGCTGAAGGCTGTGGTCCAACTCCTGGTGAGGGCAATGGTGATGGCTTCACTGGTGAAGAAGGCTGCGATCCGGAAGAGCCAGTACGTGGTTTTCTTCCTCGTACTGGCTCTTTCTTTGGAGAAGCCTTGGGGAGTCCTTTCTTGTCATCTTCGTCTTCAGATGCGGAGGACTCTGGAGTCATCTGGTAAGTTGCGTAGGGAAGGGTTTCCCTCTTCTGGACTAGTTGGCTTGCAGTGTCATGGTCAATCAATCCTTTCAGGAGAGCCTCTGACACATTTAGCACTTCCTCTGTGCCAGGGTCAATGATGCCACCATGGATTTCCATCTGGTCTTTCAAAATCATTGCCATCTCTTCCTGGGAAATTATGCCAAGCTTTGTGGCACCAAGTGGAGTGAACTTCTGTCCACTTTCAGAGTCTACTACGCAACCATTATCGACTCTGTACTGCACCACCTTTGCTTCTATTGCTACAGCCTTCTTGGATTCTGCCACGGCTTTCTTTTCTTGTTCTGTTACCCCGTTAGTTAAAAAGGTTGCAACCTGTTCATTGATAAGTCCTGCATTGAGAGCTTCTGGAATCGACAACCTCTGTTTTGTTTTCCCATCAATGAGTCCCCCTGACTGTACTTGTTCCCTGAGCATGGACAGCCCAGTCTCCAAGTTGACAATTCCGGACTGCACGGCTTGGAAGACAGAGATGTGATTGCCAGTTTGTGGATGGGTGATGGAACCTGTCTCACTGACATACTTTACAGTGGCTTTGGCCTTCTTAGACTTCTTGGGAAGGACTGCTGACTGGAAGAACAGTGGCTTCTTTTTGGGTGAGCCTTTTTCTAGAGATTCTTTAGTTTCAGCTTTACTCTTTGCTGTTTTTGGTATGGAAGTAATTGCTTCAGAATCTATGACAGAATGTGCAGCATCTGAAACTGTGGAGACTTCTGAACTGTGCCCTTCTGAACCCTTCCCTTCATCCCCCTTGCTAGGTTCGTACGTTTGCGACACTTCATCTTCCATGGTTTCAGACGATAGTTCTGGCTTCACAGCATCCATTTCTGATACCTGCCCTTTACGTAAATCTCCCTCAGCTAGAGAGGAACCCTTCCTACCTTGTGCACCACTTTGGGGCTTGGTTACTTTTTCACCATCCTTAACTGTCTCTGAAACTACATGTGGTGATACAAGCTGTTCTGTTTCTGATACCTCCATTTCTGTGGCTTCCTCAATTACCCCTGCAGGACCCTCAGCATTGGTTTTACTCTTAACTGTTTTTGCTTTGGGAGCACCTGGTTGAGAACCTTTTACAGTTTCTGGAGGATCTGTGACTGAGGGAACATCTGAACTGAAACTGCTGTGCCCTTCCAAACGCTTCCCTTCATTCCCCTTTCCAAGATCAGAAGTTTCCTGCACAGAATCTTGTCCTGAAACCCCAACTGTGGCTTCACCTTCCATGGCTTCAGAGGCTAGTTCTGGCTTCACTACTTCCATTTCTGACATTTCTTCTGTATGTAAATCTCCTACAGCTAGTGAGGAACCCTGCCTTCCTTGTGCACTACTTTCCATGGGCTTCATGTCTTTAACTGTCTCTGAAACATCAAGCTCCTCTGTTTCTGATAACTCTGTTTCTGATAACTCTTCGTCGTCCTCATCAACCCCTGTAGGACTTTCCTCCTTGTCCCCTTTATCTGTTTCTAAGTTTTGTTGTTCAGGGTCATCTTGCTGCACCATTTCTTGATCATTTTCTGGTGTCAAATCTCTTTCCTCTATTTCTGAAACGTCCATATCTGTTACTGCCTCAGCTAAGGGTCTCTTCCTTTTAACGTGTTTCTGCCCCCTGGAGGTTTTGTCAGGCCCTTTGATAGCAGACTTCTCAGCTCCACTTGGTTCTACAGGAGTTTTGGCTACATCTCTATCTACCTTGGCTTGTTTTTCTTGTGATTTAGATTTTGCTGTCTTTGCTACCATTTCAGGTTTAACTGTTGCTGCCTCTGTGCCCTTTGAATCTTCCCCTTTTGCTGACAAACTTTCCTGTTTTGTAGCAGTGTCTCCGGCTTTTGCCTTTTTTGAGTTTGCTTTCTTTTTACCCTTGTTGTCAGGCTTACTTCTGACTGTTTTTGCCCTAACATTAGGACTTTTGGGTAATGCATCCACAGTTGATGCCATTGCTCTAGCTGTCTGGGGTTTTCTTGACTGAGGGGGAAGTATTTTTGTTGTTTCAATGACAACTAAATCTTTCTCAACGTGTCCATAGTTGTACTTCTCTTTTTCAACAGTTTCCTCTACTTTGACAGTTTCAAGTCTAATTGTCTCGAGGGTATCAATGTTGGCATACATCAGTGATGTTTTCTTATCTTTTTCAGCTTTTGATTTGATAGAGGGCCTTCTCTTTTCCATGGTAGCAGAGTCAAAAAGAGGTTTGGCGAGATCTGATATATCTTGTTCGTCATCATCCAGCTGCATTTCTTCCTCCGCTGCGGCCATGATGGGCGGATTAGATTTCCCTTTCCTATCCTCTATCTCAGGAGAAAGTGGCATGGGGGACTCGCCCTCCTTCTATCAGGGGCAACAATAGACAGTTGTTACCACACAATTGGATAAGTAAACAGCTTATTGGGTCAACATGAGACAGCGGGGTGGGAGGGGGGTTAGACTAGGACATTAGGCACAGGACAGTAGTGTGGTTTACAGGCACGGTGACAACTAACAGGCACTAAAAATATGAACCAAGGGTCTGCAGAGTTCAAGGCAAACTTGTGATTGGCATGCATTAACACTACGGTGTCAATAAGTATACAGCCAAGCAACAGCAGCCATAAGCAGTGTTACTGGCAGAGCCATGCATCCACCAACAGCACACCAGCAAGTGGGGTCACATGACCACGGTTGCCAAGGGAGCAGCAACCATCTTGTTTTTTCTTTGTTCACAATGGGGAGGGGGGCATGTTATTGATTCCAGTCGAGCATGAGTGGCTGACATAACATGTTAGTTGGTATGACTTCAGGGTTTGTATGGCCAGTGTACATAAAAAGTGCACAGGATTTTCCAAGAATATCCTTTGCAAAACAAATGCTTATCCAATGACTGCAGACAGTTGGAGCCTCTATCTACTGAGCTGAGCAATGCGAAACAGGTCCCATTGAGGACAACTTCAGAATTCTACTATCACTACTCTATACTGTCATGTAACTGTATGCTCCCCACCATATTACCATGAATTTCTATCACATATTATGTCAATCAAAATGTCACAGACGGTACCAACCCTGTTGTTAGCTAAGTGTTACTTTGTGGAACAAATGAGATTTCACGGACCCTCTTTTCATAGAACCCAGACTTATTAGATGAAAAGGTTAATAAACAGAGATGACAGTGTTATGTGGTAAACCGTTACATTCATAAGGGTTTTTCATCTGATAATATCATTTTGAAGCTGAGATCTACTTGGGGCCAAAATGTTGAAAGCTATCTGATTCAGTTTTCAATTCTTCATAATTTTCAATACAACCCGTCACCATCACAACCTTGAATACTGTGGGTTTTTTTTTTGCGCTGGGCTTGCTGGAGTAGATTTGACTTTTAAAAAGATGTCATGGAATTCTAAAACACGTACCATCACCTTCACAACTTTCCCCCAGCGGACTTTGAGCGTAATTTGAGCTGGCATACCCATTTTTGTATAACCTGGTCAACCAGCAGAAGCATGTCTGTAACCTCCCTCAGGATCCATAGCACATCCCTCCGTAATGGCACCCAAGTTTTGACCTTGAAAAATAAACCTGTCCTTGAGATGGAAAATCCCAATTTCTCATTGGGAGGCATTGTATACGTAGCTGCGATGAATCTTCTCACTCTCTTTGGTCATACTTCATCTGAGTCATACTTAAAATTGAAGCAAATCTTACTATTGATAGATTTTCCCAAAGTCCAAAGTGGCATTTAGTGTGCTTTGAAACTGATGTGGCTACTAGTGATAACTACTAGTACATTATTTTGTATGTCTACAGGAGTAAGAGTTCTATGGAAACAGAGACAGTTTTCCAAAGGATGGATAAAGTTGAATGCTATGCAACTGATGCCTGTTTATTCCTTCAGCATTTGTGCATGCAACAATTGGAGGTTCCATATACCATCAGCAGAGGACAGGAGAAGACTTGGGCTACATTCACTGAATGTTTTAGCAGTGGTGAACCCTCTAACCACTCTCCCCCCTCCCCTAAGTGGTAAGGGAATGAAGATTGAAGCTTCTTACAGCTTCTTAAAAGTACATCTACATGTACATGTAAAAAGTCCACAAAAAGTCTCCTATAAGACAGCAGACCAGACTATTCTGCATGACTATGGAGGAGAGGGAAACCTCATGTGGCAACATCACTGTTACCAGAATGGAGGGACTTTTGAAAAATATACCCTGCGGAAATGAGGAATGACTGATAGAATGAGTATAAAAAAGACAAGTGAAATCTCGCAAATGTAGGTACATCAGTTGGGAGTGCACGAAATCAACTCTGAAATGAAAAAAAAAGTGAGTAAACTGCTGTATACATGTACACCTTGTAGGGGACTCAAAAAGACTTCTTCCATTGTGTGTCAGTGAGAAACCCAAGTAAGGGTCTCTCTAGTGGTAGTGACAGAGGAGATACGTACACACTGGAATTTTCAGGGAACTTGATGTTATGAATCCGAGAATTGCCATGGTTACGCTATGATTGACAGGAGGTGGGAAAGAGAGATGCTCCTGAGAACATTTATAAATGGGTCGGCAGCGAGGAGCCACGTCACGCAGTAACCACAAGACAGGAAGCATGGCGGAACAAGACAGAAGCGCAGGATATCACAGACGGCAGCACAAGACAGGAAAGCTCGTAAAAGCGTTTGCGGAAAAGCACCGAGAAGCAGCTACAATGCAAGAAGCACACAGTATGTGACAGCTAGCTACAGAAGGTGGGAAGTACACACATGGTAAGAATGGAACGCTAGTTGGAGACACTGCCAAATTGGGTTGAGAATTCGTTGTCATGGAAAAACTACAGACTGAAAAGTTTGTACCATTGACATTCTATTATGAATAGGGTAGACAGGTGTCAATTTGTAATTTTCAAATGGCCTGACTCTTCCTAAGTATCTTCAAGGCTCAACCAAATCTACACACTTTGTGAAGACTGTATAAATTCTTGTGAAAACCAATTGGGCAGTGTCTCTTATGTAGAATACACATGTACTACTACTACTGATATGCCTACAGACATGACCATTAATATATCATGGAATCAAAGAAATCATCAGCAAAAGACATCAAGTATGAATTCAATGGTGCAACTATAAAGACTGCTGACCAACAGGAAAGTTAACAACATAAATTACTGCATAACTGTTTGGATTTAAAGAAATTATTCACAATCAAAATTGTCAGAGACCATCTCAAAAATGTAATCATTCAAAAACTTTGATTTCCGACTGTGACCATTTCAACATTTTGAGATGAGCCCTTGAAAAGATGACGCATGATGCAAAGTAAAGCAGCAACGGAAGGAAATGTACAAAAACAGACAACAGAAATGTATACAGAACAGACAATAGAAATGAAAAGTATGGCAAAAGCGAGTGAAACAACAAAAGCGGGTCCAAGATCGTACCTGTTTCTCTTCAGCAGCAAGGGATGAGTTCATTAGTTGGAGGTTACGTGTTGTCTTGGCAACAAGGTCACGGTATCGCCTATTGAGGTCATCTAGTTGCTGTCCCACGATGTCTGCGCTGCATTGGATCTTTGGCTTCTTGGCAGCGTCGCTGAGGTCAGAGTTCAGGCTGGAGCGGTACTGCTCAAGCTGGCTGTCATAGTCCTGGAGAACAAGATAAGATGGGATGTAGGAACTTGAAATGTAGAAAATGCAAGCAGGTACGGTGCAGATTGTATCATTGGGCACAGTACCAACATTCAACACAGGAAATCTATAACTGTATGACTATCATGAGGCCCATTATCGAACTTGTCCTTCACTGTCTGACCCGTATCCACATACCAAATACAGTCAAACTTGTATTCAACAACCACTCAAGGGACCAAGGAAATATGGTTGTTGACTGGAGTTGGTTGTTGGATAAAACTGGGGTCAGTTGGCTGGTTGGTTGGTATAAAAATTACCATAGGCATCTGCTTGTATGTAATGTATTACTGTTACTTATAAAAAAGTCATACTGATGAAGTTTTGACCCCAAAAGAATATATTCAATTCAACTGAGCAAAGAAATACAAAATAATAATAAAAATGTTACAAGAAAACATGCTGAATTGGTGTGTTTAAAAGTAATGTTACATTCGTACTCACAAGATGTCCAAATTATGCATTGACAACTATTAGTCTCCATGTTGTTATGTAAACTAATTTCAAGAAACCATTGTTTAACAATCAGATCTGTGTTTGTCTATCAATCAAACATGTTCTGTTTGTTAGTTGTCTGTTCCTTAAACAGCCAAAACAAGCTCTTTTAGTTTCTGTATCAGTATGTCAAAATTCCCACTGATGTGCACAGTGTTAAATATGCTTCACTGATTTTCACTGACATGTTAGAGTTGAAAAACAGTAAAAATCTGTTAATGACATTATTTTTAACAGATTTTTACTGATGTTATTGTTGTGAGGTTTACTAACCGTTTAGTCTGGATCAAAATTGTTTCTGATGCAAATGTCAGAGCTTACAGAAGCACTCATTTTGAAATGGCTGCTGCTGGGATGGATCAGACACAGCAACTGTCTCTCAATTTTGGTTGTTGAGAGGGGTGTGAAAGACCCCTGGGGACTGCAAAAATGTGGTTGCTGGTTGGGGTAAGCAGTTGGTTGTTTAAAAGAGGACCATCACCATGCAAAATAGGACGGGACTGTCTCAGAGTGGTTGTTGACTGGAGTTGGTTGGTGGATAGAGTTGGTTGGATGGGCAGGTTTGACTGTATCATTAGGATCCATCCACAGCTTGTTGAGTTTAACATGAACATTGTCCACAGCCAATGCAACCCTGACTTGAAAGGATGCAAGGAGATACAGGTATGTCCCTTTGAGCCTTCATTGCCAAGCTGTATGGCCGATGTTGTCCATATTCTTTCACCAAATAACTCCATTAGGGACTGTACGTATAGATAATTATATCTGCATTTCTTTTTCCAATTTTGTTAAGTTGTATCAAGTGCTCTCACATTCATCACCGTGAATAAAAATCAACTTATGAATGACACAGATGTCTATGTCCAAAAATTCATGCAATCTTACTGAAAAATGTACTTCTGCCAAAAAAAAATTAAAACTTTAAAACTTGTACTTGATATTTGGAATCAACCAAAACTACCTTGCGAATTCAACAACTTCAGCCTATGAGACAAAATGCTAACTACAAATCTGCTTCAGTTACTTTATCGAACTCTTCTTAACATTCGCATTTTCTTCACGGACCGCTCATTAGACAAGGTTAAAAGGTCAAGATGAACCAATTTCATACTCCAGTGGTTAAAGAACCAGGTAAAATTGGATTTCTGCCAAATTGGAAGTAATGAGCTATACGAGAGTACATATAAGTTGTGGGCTGATGACTGCAAATTTCACACTTGGTGAAGAAGTAGAACGAAGGAAGTTTTTATCTACAATTTCCTTTGCAACAGGACAGTCCATGAACATCTGTGACAGTTCATTTATCTCTTCCTATTGGTATGGAATCAATTAAATGCAGTACAGACTCTTTGATGTTTGATGTTGTGAATCAAAACAAAGTCTCATGTTTGAAACAAAGAGTGATCTTGAACGAGTTTAGCTCAATGAAAAGAAAAGCTTATATCTAGCACTGGTTGTGACAGAGAAGAATGATACTATGAACAGTATCTACAGTTTCATTGTACCGGGGAATTTCCCCTTTTAGACGAAAGGAATTTTGTCAAAGACAAGCACATGTATAAAGAACAGTTACTGTAGATGGCTTCACGCCCTGTCCTAAGGGCTGCAATCCCTCCCAGCACTGTGCAACAAATCTGCGATTTAAACTCATGACTTCTTAGTTCAGAGGCAGGGTCACTAACCACTGAACAACACATACTATGTATCTATGTCCCCAGCTTGACCTACCTGGGCCTGTTGGATGAACTGTTCTCCCAGCCTTGTGGTCTCCTCTACAGCCGGCTGGTGCTGGTCTAGCTCATTCACCAGGTCCTGCAGGACGTAAGAGAGACACGTGTGGTTAGAGATGACATATAAGAAGGAAATGCTGACCCCTGATCGCTCCCATTCACTTTTAAGTTACTTCAGTTGACTTTGTCAATATTTCTTTCTATTTTGTTTCTTACATTTCATTTTATTGTAACTTTATTGTACAGACTCCAGGAAGAATAGTTAAACAATATATAACGTTAACACTAATAGAGATCCAAATAAAACAAACAAACAACAAAATGCCACTTTAATCTGTGTCACTTAAAGAAAGAAATGTAAGGATCGGCCAAAAGGTCAATTCCGTTATATAAAAAGTATGTCCACTTTCATTAGGTCTTCAACTGAACCATACAACAAACAAGTTGATTTTGCAAGAAATGAATTAACGTAATAACTATTTAAGTATAGTATTAACTTATTGCTGCCAATGCTGTTCTACTGTAGCTCAGGACCAACCTTGGTGGCATTCAACCTCTGCATGAGCATGCGTGGGTCAGAGGGCATGGCTTCCTGCTCCGCCAGTCTCCGCTCCATCTCAGCCAACCAGCGCGTCTCCCGCAGCCACGCCCGCTGGTAGCTGTCCATGGTGTTGGCGGCTGTGTTGATGCGATCCAATCTGATATACAACAAGTCACTGTCAGACCCCCATAAGTAACAACATTTGGTACTACGCAAAGTGAACTGCTGACTGAATTTTGCTTCAAAAGTATTCCAAAAGTTGATTTGGGTAATCACTACTTTCTCTCTGTCACGATAACTCAAAGACAGACCACAATGTTCTAGCCAGGATTTTATTTTAGCATAATGGCAACGGCGAGATAGCAAACCAACCAATCAGGAGGAAGGTGTGGAAGGGGGATCTTGAGGAGATTTCGAATATCTAAGGTAAAAGTTGGCATTCTAAGGGGACCCATGAGGGGAATTCAGTTCTTTGGTCAGTTTGGTGAGTCATATCAACATTTTGCATATTCGATCAACATTGTTCAAAAAGGTGAATACTAGCAAAGTACATTTTGTACCACTACGCTAGTTGAAAAGTAGCGTAATGATCCTCATTTTGCTTGGTGGTTGCAAATTATATCACAGTCGCCCGTTATGCTAAAATTGGACCTATTGAACCCTGGACCAATATATCCGAGAAGGCCTATTGTTACCTGTCCTCAGTCTGCTGCAGGACAGTCTGCCATCTCTTCCTCATGTCATCCACATCCTCCTCCACCCGGGCAGCATCTGGGTCCTCCCGGTCAGGGGTCATCTGTGTGGCCGAGTCCTTCACATTCACTATGTCCAGTCTGAGCTGCTCCAGCTTGGGCTGAAGGGAGATTGTTTCCCTTTGTGTTTCCTGTAAAAACATAGACCATGTTTATCTTCTAGTAGTTGTAGTATCACTGGGAGTGGATACTACATGTAGGTACAAAACCGTTTTTGCTTGTTGGACCTGTCTGAAAAAAGGGTCCTGATAAAAATCAGTCTACTGGATGTTGTACCGAATGGAAAATAAACAGATTATATCAGCAGGTTTTCACACATTTTCCAATAAAATAACAAGAGTCAAGTAGAGTATAGTTTATACAAAATTTCCACTGTTAAACCCCTTTCAGTTCACCCTTAAGTATCATATTTAAGCCCAATAACTATTGTGCTAAGCAGTTGGGGAAGATATGATCAGAAATGCACCATTCCAGTCTAATAATATGCTTGTCTATATTGTGGGTCAATAGCATCAGTACAACATGGTACATGTAGCTTTTCTTTATATCAATGCTGATATTTTGATATTCTCAAACATTATTCTCTTTTAGCAATTTGTAGAGAAGCGAATTGATGGGATGCTGTACCTAACTTTTACACTACTTCTAATGGTAAATCAGTCATGGAAGCGGAAAAACGTGATTCTTTGCAGTTCACTTAGAACCAATCTTCATCTAAGCATGTCCACCAGGTGTTAGCTGTAGCTCCTCCTTTATAAGTTCCTACTGTTACTGACCTGGAGGTCTGACTTCTGCTTGCCTATTGCTGGAGGTTCACAGGGCAGACCTGGAGCAGCAGACAGGGTGACCTCATGGATCGACACAAACTTGTCTGTGTCCTCCATGGACTTCATCACAACCAGCACAGTCTTTGTCCTGCAGAGATCAGAAACGTTTTAGCTCTGATTGATCTTTTAAGAATCTTACTACAGTACAACTGTATTTCTTCAAGTAATGATTAGATACAACTATGCGTAATATAATTATGGAATCACAGAATATTCCCATAGCTGTAATACTTTGAGTTTGAGGGTATACGCACATTATGAAAGTGATGACTAGCAGTACAACAGCATCATCAAGACTAGTAATGCAACTGCTAAGCACTTCTAGCTCTGTTGGACCATGGACTGAGGGCTTCTTAGTTCGAAAGCTATAGAACTCATAGGTCCCATACAGTGATGAATTGATAACTCAATACGTGTGTGTGCGTGTGTGGGAGTGGGGGGGTTGTCACACCCACTAACTTTATTCAGTGCATTTATGCTTGTAGATGTCTGCTTGTAGATATCTATATCTATGTCAAGTGGCAAAGTTAAAATGAGCGCATAACTTGAGTGCAGAGAGACTTCGTCCCTTCATGTTATTATACTGAGTACAAAAACTACTCAAATGGCTTCTGACCAACAGGCCTGGATAAAACATATTGTGGTTGACTGCTCCACAACTATACAACGATGACTATAATTATCAAACTTTTAATCATCAGTACATAGAAGCTGAAGTGCTCACTTGTCCAGGTAGATGTGGGACAGGTTCCAGACTCGGTCCCATTTCTGGACCATGATGGTGACCTGAGACTTGAGCCGGTCCAGCGACTCCGACTGCTTCCCCGTCCGGAGCAGATCCTCGGAGGACGAGCGCAGCTGCTTGTACTGGGTGGACTGGACATTCAGGGTGTCAACAAACTCCTGTAGACAGGGAAAAAACAACATAAACTTCTGGTACTGTGGTTGGTGCAGTTCTGTGCTGTTTGATTATCAATGAATGAAGACCTTTATTGTACAGTTTTGCCCAACCGAGCTAAGTAACACACAACAATCTTACCAGTGTTACATCAGAGCCCATCAACCTTCCCCTAATCAAGACGGGGGCCGATACCAACTTCCAAGCACCTTTGACCCATTGTTGACGTCACACTTCCGGTCTGGATGTGTGACCTTAGCTTTGGGTCATTTCAACTTGATAAGGATCAGAGGACTGATCAAAAGCTTGTTGGTAAGCGGTTTATTCTGTGTACGGATATTAAGTATAAAATTATAACATAACGTTGATTACCGTCACAGACGAATTTACATCCGAGTGTTACATCTTTTAGTGTTCTTCAAATACGAGCGATCGCTGTTGTTGTTTATATCCGGGGTATTGGACGGTTGTTGCCTACCAGGATGTCAGTAGATTGGATCAAAAATTGATATTCAAATTAGCGTCTCAAATTACAGGTTAATATGTAAATCAATCTTTTGCCAAATACCTGCTTTTTGCCTACCACTGCGTCACCGTGACATCATCGCGATCGCTCGTATTGGATTGTGCATAATATATATATGTATAAAGGAGGCAGTAAGTGCAGTTATACAAAAAGTATATCCATAGACAATGACATTGAGTATGACACTGACAACACCGAATGTAACTCTATGAACTTTGACCCCTGACCTGTGACTCCTGCACCACGTCCTCGACCCCTGGGATGTCCCTGGGCAGGGGCGTGTGGATCCTGATCATCAGCTTCTGCTCGGCCGTGTCCAGTGTCTGCACGAAGGAACCAACCTGCGAGCTGAGCTGCCGAGCCTGTTCGTCCACCTTCTCTGCCATTACAGCTTCTGAAAATAACAATGACAATACAATTATCATCAAAAGTTTGCCTTATACATGAGGTACTTCAATGGTCAATGGTGAAAAAAAACAGCACTGATCAGTGATTTCGGCAAAATTTTGTACATTTGTGTGTATTTGCTGTTCAGTTTCTTCTTTTTGGGGATAGGTGACCAACATCGACGAGCCGATGAATCTGTCACTCTGTTGGGTCAGGTCAGAGGTCGGGCCACTGAAACATTTAGTAGTTTTGTAGTTTGAAACTACTGTAACTCTGTGCAGTACCATCATGTATGGTAAATATAACAGATTTTGGTAATGCATCATCAATAATAAAGTAATACTATGGAATGTGTTAAGAGCGACATCAAGGTGTGTAGTCTAACTAGGGTAAGCCCGCTGGACAGAATCACATGGACGCACAGTGCAAAGACTAGCCAACTGCTGTCTACCCGTGTCAGGGATCCCAGCAGCAGTATAATCAAATACTGGATATATAGCTATAACCAAATGAATAAGAATAACAACAGAGTTCTGGAAGCTGACCTTTCCCAGCCTGTGCAGCCATGTCCTGGAACCTCCTCTGACAGGCCTCCACATCAGCCCGGAGCTGAGCCAGCAGGGCGGGGTCCACCGTGCCAGACTCCTGGTTCTCCCTCTCCAGCTGCTCCAGGTCCTCCAGCAGAGACTTCAGCATCTCATCCCGCTCTGATGGGTCCAGCAGGGAGAACTGGATACATCACAGAAACAGCACAACATTAACAAGGAATCAAAGATTTTCAAACCTTCATGAGCATTTTTGTCAATTTCTTGTTCGAGTCATTATTGCAAAATTTGTTGCTAATTCTGTCTCAGCATTTTCCAAGCTTTGGAATCATTTTTGTGAAACTTGGCACCAAGCCGGCATCACCAACTTTGGACCCGGGCCAAACCAGCCTTTCAATCCTGCCTGTCTCCAGTTACACCATTTTTAGGGAGAACTGGACACATTACAAAAATTGAGAAAAATTTACAAGGTGAATATTTTCATCACAATTTCTTGCTAATTCTGTCTAATCCGGCATGCAGTTTTCTGCCTTCCTGTGGAACTTTGGATCCAGACCAAACGTGCATGTACACCACCAACTTTGGACCCGGGCCAAACCAGCCTTTCAATCCTACCAGTCTCCAATTACACCATTTTTGGCATCACATCCTGCCATTCTACAATACTCAACTCAACACACACCAAGATAAAGAGAAATGCAAAGACTGAAAACAATACCTCCTTTTCATGGACGTAAGGACCTTACCATAGTTGATAATGTTGAAGTATACATGACATTATCACATGTCTAGTGATATATTTTAAACTCAGTGGCACAGATGGCCTAGCAGTAAAGCCTACTCCTACTCCTGCCCTTACCTGTTCCAGACTCATGTTCTTGATGGCCTGGACCCTCTGTGAGATCTGCTGGGCAGACACCGTGTGCTTCAGGGCCAGGTGACGTGTCTTCCACAAGGACAGGAGCTCCTGGTACTGAACCTCCAGTCTGAGGAGGAGAAAATACAGTAGAAGATAACTCAGCACTGAATGAAGACTTGACATAAATAACTGTATTGTTCTCTATCAAGTATGAAAATTTACAAATACAAACTTACTGATCCTGCATTATGCTAATAATAAGGACTAAGGTCATGTACTACACAACTGCTTCCTGTTCTTCAATGAAAAGAAATTTTTATGACGTTTTTAAAATCAAACTCAAGAAGGTTAAGTATTTTGTAATGCTAGTTCACCTTTATCCACAGGGTAACTTACATGCATACCAGTTGTTTCTAAAAAAAAGGTATCTAGAGATGAAGGACGGTTTCAAATTGCGATATTATCAAAGTACAAAATGCATTGCAGTTTGAAACCACTGTCAACTTGATATCCACATGCAAATACCCTATATTTAAAAACAATGGATATAAGTTACCCCACGGATAAAGGTGAACAAGCGTTACAAATTAAGTACAATAAAAACGACATACAATGTTGTCAGTGAACTTCAACATTAATCTATGACATTTCCTCAGAGAAACATAAATTTGCTCATGACATCATAATCTGTACAGGTACCTTTGTACTATATTAGAGTAACAGTTTTGGTAGACTGGATATCCCCACCTTTCTGCATAGTCCATAGCTTCAGAGCAGGGAGGTGGGATCATGAACACTACAGAGGGGACAAAAGCCTCCTCTCCGGTGGGGGTGATGACTTGCCATTTGGTCTTCTGACTGTTGTCTACAAGAATGCACTCATCTCCCTCTTTCAAGGAAAGCTGTGTGAAGGGAAGATGTTTTATTTAGTATTACTGAAGAATTAGTGATTCCTGATTAGTGATCAATGGATTTGATTCTACATTTATCTACAAGAGTAATGGTAAGACCTAGGAACATTCAATATTGTGTTTCTGATTTCTGATTCTTGGAAAAAAATTAGGTCAGTATAAGTAGGAATTTTCTTCTTTTTTTACAAGATTTTGGCCAAAGTGATTAAACAAATACAATAAATAGAAATGCATCAGGAAACTGGAAATTTCGACATCATACTGCGCTATTACACAAATGTACATTGTACAAGTTTATCAACAAACTTAACCAAGAAGTACACATTCTTGCATCAAGTGTTCAAACAGAAACTGTGAAATACATGTCATTGTTTTGCATTTCCTCACCCAGAATGAAAATCATAAATCCCTTGCCAGCGATTAACTTGCCCCAAAAAAGATTAGGGTTAGGTTAGGTTTGCTACAATTCTCGGATAACCAGAAACATAAATTCATCTTTCTCACCATTTTTCTAGGCCTATTGATTCAGGTGGAAACACACCATGGTTAGTAACCCTCACTACTTACATCTATCTGCCTGTATGAAGACACTGCCTTCACAGTGATGTTGGAGGTGTTTTTCTGCCGCCTCTGGTTGAGAGGAAGAACCTGCTTACTGTTGGTGGCCACGGAACTGATGTGGTCCTTAAACTCCACCAGACTTTCCTTCATCTCCTAAAGGTTAAGAGGAATTCGTTGATATTATCAATACTATTTATACATATTTAACAGTTACCAAAAGGCTGTAGTCCAAGTACAATGTTTGTTCAGTAAACAACAGATACGTTATAAATTTGATGCCAGGCATAAGTTATTTGAGCATGTTATCTTTTTGTTAATCTAACAGGCAAATCAACACCCACAACGGAGTCATAACATGCATGTTAAAATCTGACTGCTACATTAGATATTGAACTATGGGAACACTTTTTAAGAAAATGTATTATGTTGTTACATGTTAAGTATATCATATTTTGTGCATCTGTTTTTAAGTTACTATATGTCAATTCACCTCAGATAAGAAGAGTGGTGAGAATCTTCTTTAGAATTTTTCAGTGCTATACTAATATGTTTCAATATTATAAGTCTGTTCACAAATCTACTGACAATACATACAGCTACTTGGACAAAGTATCCAATGATTGTAATTGATGAAAACAAAAATTATTTCTTACAAAGATTTCCTGCAGTAGATCCTCCGCCTCGTTGAGTGGCAGGTCTGTCCTGTTGTACTTGGTGTTCAGCAGGTCTGCCTGCTCCTTCAGCCAGGACTCAACATCTCTGCCCTCAGCAAAGAACTGCAGGAGGAGACCAAGAAACAGTTAAAAGGACCACCTAGGTGCAAAAATAGCATGCAGTTGGTTGTCTTGTCAATTGTCATTTCCCCAGCTGATGCTACAACTGATTTATTTATCTATCCATTCATCTAGCTGATAACTGATACAGATGAGGCATATGGATCGTTATCTGGGACTGGGTATACTGGACATGTCATACAATATAGACTGTAATTCTTGAAATTTTCAAGGTGGTTTTAGGTTTGTGGTGTTTCACAATGACTGCTTCACACTGAATTTACAAGCACTGGTGTTTGCATTATTGTAAAGTATGTGACTTAAAGTGACTATGAAACGTAAGTGTTACAACCAATACAATTGAGATGTATGGGATGCAGCCTTTAAGTAAATACAGTGAATACTCCATTTTTTCCTAAGGCTTATACATGTAGCTAAGATCACAACAAACCTAAATGGCATTTACAGTATTTGTATATTCTTGGGCATAATCTCTGTCCTCTTTTTTAAGTCCTTGGCCAATAACAATGCTACTGCCTAGCTTTGACAATTGACGTACTACTACTACTATGTATGCCCTCTGACCTGCTGGTACTTGGCAGTGTGCTTGGTGTGCTGCTCCAGACAAGATGTCAGCTGCAGGAGCCACGCCCACTGGGTCTGCATAGCTGCCATGTAAGCCTGGGGGAGCATCAATTAAAGATGTATTTAGACATAGAAATATTCATTACGCACAGTATTACATCTGCAAACTATACAGTCTTTGGCTAACCTGGTGACTTCAAAAGACAGGGCTTCTTTCATTCCCTTTGTTCCTTTCTTAACAACTTTCAGCATTTAGTCAAACTAACACAAACACTGCTGTACATGAGTACAGGAGGGGGGGGGGAGGGTCAGATGTTGCAAGGTCAATTTAATCAGGCTATTCAGTGGTTACTGAGTATGTAAATGTACTGACAGCCCAAAAGCACACTTACCTCTATAGATTTAGCAGCAGGGTGATTGGCCAGAGCCAGGGCCTCTCCTCTCTCCTGTAGGGAGTTGAACTGAGCCTCTCTGGTTTCCAGTTCTTGCATCAATACCTGTGTATAAACAGGAAGTAAGTAAAAATCTTAACAAAACTAGCCTGTATGTACATGAAAATACATGTTTTTCTCCTTCTTTCATACAAATATGTTCCTTTTTTTCATATACATATCCAGTAAATGCTACTACACTATGTCCCGGTTGCTTGGAAGGGAACAGTAATTAAGGCCACATTACTAGCAAGTGAGGCAAAGAATACTTGTTCAAGGACAACATCACTGTTGCTGCAACAGTAACTAGTAAAGCACAATCTCCAAATTAGCCTATTTCAGCTAGGTGTAACTACAAGTAGTCTATGTGCCAAGACAAGAAAAGCAGGCTTCTTGGCTGACTATAAGACAAACCTCCAGAAGTTGTAGTTCCTGAATTGTACATTGAGAGCCATGCAGGGATTGTGAGTACAGCCAGGCATAGACATGCACGCATGCAGAGAGAGAAACAAGTGCATCATTCATGCCAGTGCTTGTGACAAGCAGCAGTATAATATAAACATAGCAATCATAATGTCTATAAGTATGGCACAAGAAGATATGGGACAAGGTGCCCAACCTGTGCTTGAGTCTTTTCTTTGGTCTGGAGGGAAGGAAGAAGAGAGGGAGAAGCAAACAAAAAAAGGTGAGACTGAGACACCATTTCTCCTGTAAGTGCTAAAAACAACCAGGCGAAGAAACACAAATCATAATCCTACAAAGAAGTTGGGGAAAAGGTGACGTCTAGATTGCAGTAAAATCGACACATTGGTAGAGCAAAACGACACATAATGTAAACAGTATCATAGTAAAACTAAACACACAATACATCAACTGGGCCTGCAAATGCTAATATAGCAGACTTGTTTGTAAATTGCACTACTATTAACGGTTGTACTAATTTACTAAAACTTTCAGCTCGAACAGGTGTACAAAACACAAGAAAATGATGCCTTAACATTTCAGTTAAAAAGCCCAGACAAAGGTTTAGTAACGGGAGGTGCCCCAACACGGTACGCTTTTTCTTGCGCTCAAACTCATGGCGCTCCATCGCTAGTTGCCTGAGAGTGGTCAAATTTTGATGACTGAATTTTTTACTCATAGATTTGAACAACATACTTGAATAAGAAATGCATTCATGTGGTTCATGAACCTTTCGCTCTGCGTGTTACAAGCGGCAAACACTGAGAGACATTTTCGTGTATTTACCTTCCAATTTTGTGCTACGCTGGACAGTGTGCCTAACTCGGTACGCTTTTTTTTATATTTTGCTCTCTTCAGAAGTAAGTGGTAAATCTAAGTACACAGAAAAAAATTAATAGTATGATATTTTAGCTTTCTTTTGACAGTAAAACCGTGACTGTATGTACTTCTTGTCTCACATGAGGAAGGCTGTACCTAGAACAATCCAGCTGATGTTTTACGGGCAATGGGCTGAATGCACTGATTGTGAATGCCCGACTAAAAAAACCATTACGAAAAAACGACACCGCCAACATCAACAAAACTCTGTCTGATTATATGAAAATATCATCTACATCTCTCTGTCAAGTCTTATTTTCATAGACAGCACGAATCATTTGTTACAGTCAAATCAATCTTTGGAGCGTTCTCTAGTCTGCCACCTTCACGGCCGCACTCCCTTGGGCGTACAATGGTGGCAATGTTTATGTCGCTTCCTTTTGGTTGCTTTTCTACTCAACAAACATTTGAAGACCCATATTCATAGTGTTTTATGGAGATTTATTTATGTGTATCATGGCAGTTGTGTGACTGCTTGGATGAGTTCTTATAGTTAGCGACACGAGCCGCCAATACGCAGAGGCCGGTGACCGCAGTGATCCAGCACTGTCAACATTACTGTTAGAATTCTGCTCTTAAAAAAACATGAAGTAAATATGTTAAAGTATACTTGGAATGCAAATTAAAGCTGTGTGCATGGACTTGGTTTATTTACCTTTGTAATCAGCATAGTCAGTGGCAACAAACACGGTGTACTTATGGATAATAAGATCAGCAAAAAATACGTACCGTCTTACGACGGGGACCGTCTTAGGGCGGCCCCCGTTAACACCTTATTGGTAACACAAAAAGGCTGAGTGTACAAAAGCATAGCAGTCCTACCACTAGTTTTCTATACAAGAAAGACAGGTGGCTTTGTCGCAGGTAGTCTGTCTTTGTCACATGTGCTTGTACCTGTTTGACAAGGTGTTACTTTTGACAACTCGGCTTACAGCCGTGACGAGGAACCAAAAGTAACAGCGGGAAGGAAAGGAAGAAAACAACTTTCTTGGATCATAACCTACATATAGTCTGTAAGATAAGTCTCATTGTGGATAGCAGAGACTCAACTCATTACTATGAAATTGTAATTTCTTGTACAATATAACCCCAAAGTTATGGGAAAAATTATGTCTAAAATCTACCACACTCTGAAGAAAAATAACTGAGACAAGCACACAGTCAAGTATATCACATGTTTCTATTACAGAATGTGACATTAACTGTAATGATGTACCACCACACATTTCTACTGACAACAAACAAATATGTTTCATTTTATCACAGAAGCTCATCTGTGTTGGTAGTAATCGTAGCACAATGCTAAACTTTCTTCAAACACAAATGTAGATCAGATCAAATTTTCAAAGACCACTGTTGCCTTCTTCAGGATCAATACTGATGACAAATCACATAAACTTCCTGGCACCTTTGACCCACTAAAAATCTGATCTGTGTGTACTTTTGTGTTGGAAGAAAGTTTAGCATTGTACTATGCTTCATCTTATTTACTGGTAAATGCAGTTGTCTGGAACTAGACAATGCACATACAACATGTTCTTTCTGTCATGATGGACTGTCACATGGTAAAGCTGGACTATTAAAAAGTCAGCGGACTGTCCACCCCACCTCGTAGTGCTGGTCCAGCTCGGTGATGTTGACCGGTCTGTCGTCCCACTCCCGCGCCAGCTCCAACTCCTCCCGCTCGTTCAGCCACATCAGCTCCAGGGTTGCCTGGCGGATGAACTCTAGCAGGGACTCCAGGTACTGCAGCCGCTTCTGTGATGTGTCCTGTGGGAAGAGATGTTTTATGAGGAAAACATTTTTTGGGGTGATAAGTTAAAGTTAAAGTTGCCCGTACATCAGTATCAGATGCATAGGGGTGGCGCCCATCTCCATTTCTGTAGCCCTTGGGCCACACATGTGCAAGCCACTACAGTAGGGGGCTGGTCCGCTGGTAGTGATGTGTGTTTAACTTCCATACTCTTCCTCATTGGTGCTGAGTTCTAAGCAGAGAAAGCAGCATGTACCATTTTTAAAGTCTTTGGTATGAATTGGCTGGGGATTGAACTCACGACCTACCGAATGCAAGGCGAACACTCTACCCACTCGGCCATTTGCACCGGGTTTTTTTTTGGGTGATACATGATTTTGAATAGGACAAGCTCTTGTGAACGTGATCTAAAACCAGTTTAGCTCACTAAAGAGCTATTTTTCCACTGGTCGTGACAGATGCTATGTACAGCATTTACAGGTTCATTGTGCCAGGGACATTCCCCTTGCTCTCTTCATAAAGCACAATGATCAGTGGACCATGGCTTTACATTCCATCCTAATGAGTGCAACCCTTTTAGTAGCATACATGCCAGTTGAGCAAAAAAGTCGGAATCAAACTGACAGCTTCTACATTGAAGCAGGACTGCTTCTAGAATTGGATTTAGTAATGCACCGTACCTGAAGGACAGCTAACTTCAATAAAGTCCTTCACCATGATTTGAATATCTACCTTCAAGTTGCTATATCATATAAATTCAGAACAGTTTTCTGTTGAAGTGAGGACCTACCGTGAGAGTGGAGTATGCCTGTTCGAGCTTGGACAGCTGTTCACAGTAGACATGGTACTTGGGCCCCATGAGCTTGGACTGGAAAAAACACACAAAAGAAATGTAGATCATGGATCTTGATGTTACATAAAGAACATTGTACTCTATGGCACAATGAACGTTAGATAGTAAGCTAAACCTTATGAACAACTTTCAAATACAATTCAATGTCTATAACTGGATAAAAACTGTGATTTACTTCCAGACGTTTGAGTAACATCCATGAACAATTGTTGTAAATTTAATTAACAACATTTGTTCGTAAGGTAAAAACTTATGAACAACTGTTATTGAATCTAGAAAAATTAAATCATTCCTAATAGATCTATATGCTGGGTGTGTATAAGAGTACTACATTGAATATTAATGTTATGATTGAGTATACTCAACCATCCATACCTTGTTAGCTATGCACTGGTCCACCTTGGCCTTGAACTCAGTGATGACTCTGTGCTGTTCTCTGTGTTCTTCTAAAAGTCTTTGTACACTGGGGAGGTCACTGCCATACTCGCCACTTTCCAGAATCGACTAAGGTAGGATGATACAGTTGTTTCAGTGCTTTTTCCCTGTTTCTTACTATAGTGAATTTTCCCCATTCCCGTCTTTTCTAAATGCCTAAATCTAAATCTAAATCATTTGGTATCATTTGGTATTACTGATTATATCCAAAGACAAAGGAAAGAACTACGATACTTAATAAACAATGGTCATCATTCTGCACAAATAAAATACCTACAAAGATAAAATAGAACTTCTATTGAAAACTTAAGAAGTTTCTTTTCAAATGATAGAACTTCAGAAATGATAGTAAAAACAGTCAGATAGTAGTTCACTAGTAGTAGTCCGGTGTGTTCTGCTGCAATCAGTCTTTCTTCAACTCATCCTGTCTTTAACTTCATCCTGTTTATCGCGAGCTTCCTTAGCTTCCGTAGTTTTCTTTCTGACCTCAAAGAAAGAAATAGACAGCACGACATTTAAAACCAGCCCTACCTGTTTGTTCTGTACCCAGCTCAGACACTCCTGCAGCAGTCTGCCCTCCTCCCCCACCTCCGACAGACTCATGCCGGTGGGGGACCTGAGCTGTGCCGGCCCCTCCCCAAATCTCCTGGACTGGCTGCTGGTCTGCAGGGAGTTCTTCAGGTGGACCCACCTCTCATGCAGAAGGAACACCCTGAAACAGAACGAAAATGCATCAACATACAACTTACAGGCTGAACTGGAGGAAGGCTCCAAACACCAAAAGGTTAGTGTCACTGAAAGTTATCACTATTTTTATTTTCTGTCATATCTGTTCTCCTTCTATGTTTGTGTTTCTGTTAATTCCTTCCTTTGTTTATTTCTTTGTTTTTTATTGGATTTGCTCAATGCAAGGCCATTTGACCATTTCAGGCATTGAACTATCATTATTAGTAAGTTAATGGAAGATGGAATACATTAGGCTAGAGGATGGTTTTGAAGGCCTGATGATTGTATAGAGGAGGGTTTCAATCTCCTGGTTTATTATCGTTATTTATTATTTATTGCAGACACTAACAGTCCCATTGTTCATATATAAAAAAAGCAGACCATATTCAGCAGTTAATCAATGTTTTATTCAGCAAGGCAACACACGTACACCCGAATTTCGACCTTATTACACAGGCTTTACCATAACCATATAAAACACATGAGAACAATGCTTACTTCTTTTGGAGAGGGTCTGCCTGTGGGTATCCTCCTTCCCTCAGAGTCTGCACGTCGGTGAACATCTCCTTGATGCAGCCTTCACACGTCTGCAGCTGCTGCTCCACCTCCGCAAACACCTGTTTGGCATCTGCATGGCTCAGCTGGCTGCTGTCAACCTGGGAAGGTAACAACTGTGGTGTGAGACTCAACCTAACAGTGGTGTGACACCTCAAGCAAACAAACTGTGATGTGATACCTAAACTTTCTCTAAGCTAGGAGGCCCTCTTTTACATCTAGTCAATTTACACCTAGCCATAACTGTAACAATGACAACAGTTTACGATGCATGGGAGCTTCACTTGAAAGCCATTCCAGGCAGCATAAATTAGAAATGTATTTTTGAAACAGGTGTCTCAAAGCTGCATTTGTAACTGCATGAAGTACTCCACACTTCAGTAAATTGCAGTAAAAAATAAGATCTACAAAGCTTTAAAATGTGTGTAAAAGCATCTGAGCTACATGTACTTTGAGTTACATCTTATGCTACATTACCTTGTAGCGAAACTTGATGGCAACTTCCATTCTTATTTGCTGGAAAGCCATCAGTGAACACAAGGACACACAGCGAAAAATGAAGGTGACATTTAATGACAAAAAATTAAAATACATCAAGAAATGACAAACAGTGAAATGAAAAGATGATTGCATAGGCACTTGTTAGGTATACTTATTATACTTATAACAAGGTGAATCATCCAATTGAATTGAGGATACAAAGGCCAGTAAATGGACGGTCCAATCCAACTTGTGGAAAGAAAGTGCGAATGTCAAACATGAGTTTTTAGGACAAACAAGTGCCAAAGAAAAATTGCCAAAATTCGTAAAACAGAAATGAAAGGAAAAAATGTGTGATGAAGGATGCAGAATACAACCAAAAACAAGGCATGAAAAACGACACATTTGACACAATGGAACACAAGACACTTAATGAGTTAAGTCACAACATGGTTTACGATATGTCCGAGTCCTCACCTCTCTTAGCCTGCCCTCTGCAGTGTTCAGGATGTTCTCACACCGTTTGCTTTCCTTCTGGACCTTCTCTGCAACCCCTCGTAATCTCTCAAACCTAGAAAGAAAGAAAATAAATGAAAAGAATTATATCAATACAATGTTTTCACACTCAGGGCTGAAATTTCAGAAGAAGTTAATTGAAATGAAAATTTATTCCCAATACCATGTCAAAGACAAAAGATTGTAGTGTGAATTCTCCTAGATGTGTTTCCAACCCAAAGCTTACCGAGACAGAGGGTTATGCAGATTTTTAAGACATCTTCAATCACCAGACTTCCAGGTATTTTTAGTGTCAGAGCAATGCTCACATTCATCTGATTCAAATCCTTGTATTCATATCACAATAATAGCACTTTTCTCCCACTTCCCTCCAAGTAAAATAACTCATATATTCGAAGAAGATTCAACAAGTAACTAAGAAGAGGGAATCTCTCTTACTTTTCTATTTCTTGTAACAAGTCCTTCTCCCTGTCCTGTATGGCCAGGTTGAGGCAGTCCCAGGCATGCTGAATCTTCTCTGTGCTCAAGTCTTCCGGAACCTCAAACTTACGGCTGGCAATGGAGATATTCTGGAAAAGAAACGTTAAAATGTTACCTTTTACATGATGACAGACATTACAAAGACCACCCTTTGACTTCCAATCAGCTACCTAATACCTTACAAAATTGACAACCAACATGACAAGGCAAAAAAAATGGTACAGAGCTAAACTTGCTGCCATGCTTCCATGTCTAAAAAAAATGGACCAGTTAACTGTCCTGATACCAGTTGAGTTAAAGCTAACATTCTTCAAACCACAAATTGTTAGGCTTTAGCCTTACTGAGATATATAACACTTAACTGACCTGCTGGTAATACAGTAACAGGAAGACTTTGGGATCTCATAAACCCTAACTTCTATATAACCCAGCTAACAAAAAAAAAACCTTACAGGGTAGCGACCCATCTCCCACAGTTGTCAACTTTTTACAGTGTTTTAACACAAAATTTTTCATTTGAATGTCAAAGTGTACCCAAGCTAACAAAGTTGTACCCACCTCTGAGTATAACACAGTAAATACATGTTTCATATCTAATACATATGTGTCATCTAACCCACCCAGGTAAGCAACCCAGCTAACCAATGAATCAGAATGTTGACCCACCTCTAGGTAGTCATGCAGCCCTGACAGCTGTTCTTTCTCCCCGGCTTTTGCTGGCAGGACTTCTATCCGTAGTCTGTTCAGCTCAGCAAGCTGTGTCTGAAATCAAGAAATAAATACAAATTAACGCTTATGCATGTAGGCAAGGGAAAAGCGACATTCCAACTGCAAAATTTCAGGTTGCACACTGCTACCCGCGTTTAATATTAAGTTGCGTCAAGCAAAAATGTCGCTGTGTTTGCAAGTTTGTAAGTGGGTATTATGAGCACTGCATATGGCTAGGTACAATTTGAAGCATGCTACAGAACTAGGTCTAGAGATCAATCTTCTTAAAGAAGATTTAACATGAAGTGCCAGCTGTCTACACCAACCTTGAGTCTGTCAGGCATCTTGGGTAAGTTTCTATCCTCCATCTTAGCGGTGGTGTTCCGTAACCATTGTAGCAGGCTGCTGGCACGGTCGTTGTAATCCTGGAACTGTAAGGCCTGCTCCTGGCAGGGACAGAAACAAGGGTCTTTCTTAATAAAAGTACTCATCACAACACTACCTGTCTTGCAGTTTATGTGATCAGACACATTATAAGGGCTTTGGATAAATTGATGGACCACTGACATAGCAACTGAAGTTTCCGTGCAAACCTGTCACACTTATGATATTTTCCTGCATAAAGTATGCACAACAATTAAACATGTCAAAATTCAAAAGGTGATGCTAGTTAATGCCAAACTTGAGGTGCATACTTCTTTTGAGGTTATTACACAGATTAATGGGAAAAAGACCTCAAAAATAGAGCAAGGTGATGCTACAGCCATCTAGAAGAACTCATCTCCTTCTGTCCAACTGATTTGACAGTCAAGTACTACAGTCTTACCTACCCAGCAAACCTACCCCCTACTCACAGTGTCCTATAGGGACTCCTCAATATTTAATTCTTGGCACCTCTGAGACATTGTACATATACTAACCCATACAGCTAACCCACAAGACAACCCACCCAGCTAACCTACCCACTACACCCACCCTACTCACATTGTCCTGTAGGGACTGTTAAATGTCAGGCACCTCTGGGAAGACATCGTATAGAGATACAAATGTACTAACCCACCCAGCTAACCCACCCAGCTAACCCACCCACTACACCCACCCTACTCACATTGTCCTGTAGGGACTGTTCAATGTCAGGCACCTCTGGGAAGACATCGTACAGAGATACTAACCCACCCAGCTAACCCACCCAGCTAACCTACCCACTACACCCACCCTACTCACATTGTCCTGTAGGGACTGTTCAATGTCAGGCACCTCTGGGAAGACATCGTACAGAGATACTAACCCACCCAGCTAACCCACCCAGCTAACCCACCCGCTACACCCACCCTACTCACATTGTCCTGTAGGGACTGTTCAATGTCAGGCACCTCTGGGAAGACATCGTACAGAGAAGACACGTAGGTGATGATGGACTTCTCATCAGGGGATGGCACATCTACATCTGGGGGAGGAGCACATTCATTGATTCAAGCATTAGGACAGTCTCTGTATTACATGTATTACATTAAATACATTTTATTAGTCAGTGTACTCACTATGAAGCTGAAAGAAACAGATTATTTCAAACAGTTGCCACAATTTCACCGAGCTTTTACCATTTACTAGTAGGTGATCACCAAAAGACCACCAATTTCTACTAAAAGCACAAAATCCAATCATTATACAAAATGTGGGACAGTCACTTAACCACTGTCTTCAAAGAAGAGGTCAAACCCGACAATTGTATCATATTGTTGATTAGACACAAGTGTTATGTATCACACTATCTTCTACTCTTAGTCTTTGATACTGTACATGCAATTAGCCTTTGGCCATGATTTTGCTAATAAAACATTACTTAATGTTGATCGTTTAACAAATCACTTTGATACTTCATAAGAAAAATTCTCATTTTCTCTTAGTTTTTCCTATATTAAGATTGTAAAAAAAAAATCAATGGTATAGCCACAGTCTTTAAGACAAGGAAGATGCCTACCTTCAGGATCTAAAAGTCTCGTGACTCCAAACTCTTTCTCTGCGAGGGTGAAGGCATTCTCTAGATTCTGCTTGTTGCTTTTCTTCTTAAGGGACTTGTAATCTATTAAATCAGGTCTGTACAAGAAAGAAGAGATATAACATTAGAAAGGTTTGCTAAGGCCACACCAATTCAATTTCTTGGTTTACTGATTTCTAAAAATCAAAATATAGCGAGCAGACATCATAAAAACCTTGCCTGAGGATCAAGTTTATGCCTTTGTGCACTCAATTTTATGGACTAAATACAGACGTGTTGAAGTTTTCCTCCTTGCCATCTGCTTTTATGATGTCCCCTTGTTATGTTTTAATCTTAAAAATCTGAGAAATTAAACTAGTGTGGCCTAAAGCAGTAATCAAAAGATACAAGGGGTACAGCAGATATACATGTACTCCCAAATTGATGCCCAAAATCTGCCTGAAGCATTCATACTTTACAATGTATGTGTTCAATGATTTTGAATCTTTATATACAACAAGAGCCGTAATTGGCCAACCTCTTTGTAACATGAGCCACGATTGGTTTCTATGTGCTTAGGATTACCAACCTATGTCTATGGATGATTGCACTGAAAGCTAGCCCATCTCTCCAGCTCTTGCTGAAGTTTGTGACGGAGACGCCCGGATAACCTTCCAGGGTTCGCTGAGACCACATCAACAGCGCTTCCTTTGCACTCACATCCTCCGGTTGGCCAGGCACGATAATGTCCGAAATCTGAAGAAACAAGAACATGATTGGTCAATCACTATGCAACACCATCTGTGATTGGATGATTGGTTGGTTGGTTGATGACTTGAACCTGGGGTAAAGAAATACAATGGTATGTACCAAAAATGTTAAGTAATAGATGGTGGACCATGCTGTACATGTACATGCATCCATGCAAGGAAGCATTAGGGGAAGAATCAACACACATCAGTACACATGTCTGATCATGACTTCGCAAGCTAAACATGGCTAGATTGATAGTTAATTGTTTGTTTCTTTGTTAGTTTGTGCTATTATGCAACAAAATGGTCTTTTTCAAGTGGGTGTTTGTGAAATGTCTCTTCAAATAAATCATAATCATAACCTTTTACACAATTTGTGGAACCTTTTACATTGATTGAGAAGTGATTTAAAACCTGTATACCTGTTTGAACAACACTGAAGACATCCCACATGTAAATTGTACAGTACTATTGGGTCTATCCTAAGTCCGTGAGGAGTTTTCCAGATACATGATCAGACCTGTTCAGACCACAAGATGCACAATAAGCGACACACCTTCAGGGAAAAACTCCTTCAAACAGCAACAATTGCAAAAGATTCTTCTGAAGATCTCAGGAAAAATTATTTTTTGAAAAATGTTTTTCTTTGCCTTTGAGGAAAAGTGTCTTTGGCTTTGAATAGAGTGAGAGCTATATACGCTTATCACTGTTCACTTTTAAGTCATAGATCTCTCAACCCAATTTTGCTTATCTAGACTAGAAACAGATTAAACATAGTCTGCTCAGGATGTCGATCACTGAAGGTATATCAGGCACAAGCAGAGAGACGGCTTTTGTTAGTCATGGTGGAAGACAGTTGGAGTCTTCTGGATGGAGGTCGGAGGTCAAAACCCTCCAGAATCAGGACAGCAGCTTTCAGATTCCTGTCTAGCAACTGTTTGGAGTTTGAAGGAGACGTGAGCAGCAGGACTGGCCAATGGCGTTCTTTGGATACAGCATCAATATGTTAAGGGTCAAAATGTCACGTTCTTTACCATTCCTTCCAAGATATTGAGTCATCAGTAAGGTAGTAATATAGTAGAGACCAGAAAAAAACAGAAAGCCTGTTACATGTACATGTGTTAACAAAAAGCATCACTATGAATAGATATCTGCAAACTTATGTTTACTAAACATCTATTCATAGCCAGCTTTCTATATGGTTTAGGACATTTGAAAAGAAGAGTGAACTGTATATTTCTGAATGTCGAATGATGGTATACAGAGAACTGTATTGGCCTGGCCCCAGGATGGCGATGAGCTGGAAAGGAAAAGGCGGGAATGTCGGACACGGAGCGACACACACACACGCTGTCGGCAAGCACAAACCTTCTCCTCCACACGGGCGGCACGCGGCACACCGCGGGGCTCACGCAGTGTCTCTATGATCTGCAAGAGGAGCGGTGGGATGAGCTGGTTGCTATGGGAACTGTTGCTATGGCAACTCTTGCTATGGAAACTGTTACTATGAATTTTCGGTACAGTGGTTGCGGAACCCACATGCCATGAATGGAAAGATGCTTTCATTAAGACAAAACAACTAAGCAACATTTACACCTTACTTTTATCTTTGTTAAGAATGTTTTGAGTTAAGACAGACACAAGTTTATTCACATTGCTCTATTGTATGTAGTCTATTCCAACATCAATACATAAACTGGGCTATTTTCCCATTGTTATAATTTGTGTGTGCGTGTGTGTGTGTCTGTGAATATGTGTGCGCGAGCGTGTGTGAGTGTGTGAGTATGTGTGCGTGCGTGCGTGCGGTGTATGATAAATGTTTGCAATCAAGATATACACTTCCAACAATATATACAGGTAGCATATAGCTTCCCAAACTAAGCTTTCGTGCATCATATTGAGCACCATTAAACAATATCCGAGTCCCTTAGGCCTAATATTAGTAGCAGTAAATGATAAACGTATATATTACATTGTAGGTACACCTCCCAAAACTGTTCCATAATTTGTCGCAATACGATATAAATGACATATAAAGAAGTGACAAAATTATCTGAATGCAGAATACATGTGGCTGGTAAGTTCCCAATGATACAACATAGACCTAAATAAAGCAATGTGGGAGGCATTGGTAATCTTCTTGCCTCACAACTAATGACACATTCTAAAACCCTGTAGCAAAGATTTACTATTAGGATGCTATTTCTGGTTGGCTACAGATTCTAAAAATTCTTGTCGCACCAATTTTCAAGCCTGATTCGCAAAGGCTACTCTGTACAAGTAACTACGGGCTCAACGTATGTACCACTTGGCTTTCAGAATTTGTACCTATCCACCTTATAGACATCTCCTTAACAATCATTTTCTATCTTATCTAACTTCAACAACACATTTTAAACTTTCCAATAAATAAGAATGCTTCTGTGCTCAGGCTTAACTGAAACAACCAACACTTGATATATTTGTACCTATCCACCTTATAGACATCTCCTTAACAATCATTTTCTATCTTATCTAACTTCAACAACACATTTTAAACTTTCCAATAAATAAGAATGCTTCTGTGCTCAGGCTTAACTGAAACAACCAACACTTGATATATTCATAAAGCATCTGAGAAAATATATTGTCCTCTTCATGAAGGAAAAATCTATGGCGATTAAATGTGAAAATGAAAAAAAGTATTAGTACTGGATATTTCAATAAAAGTAAGTAAAACTTGTACAATACAAATACTCAAGTAACTGACAGATTTTTGAAAGGTAGGACGTTCCAGGTAGCATCTACTACCTTTGTCAGTGACTGAGAAAATGTAGTCACTGACAAAAACCAGTAGCCACTAATTGAATGTCTAACCCTATACAAAACCTATAAGCCACTTGAGTAACTTTTGTATTGTGTATCATCAGCTTGTTGCCATGGGAACAAATACACACTGGCTTGGACGTTGCTATGGCGATGAATAAGAGCTATGAAAAATCATCGGCCACTCACCGGTGACATTTTGGGAGTGAGGGCTTCCTGGGGAGGGGAGCGTGCAGAGAGAAGATAGGAGAGATGACACACACTTTGTAGGGAGCATCTAAAGGGAAAAGTGTTTCTTTCCAAAGAAAGCTTTTCATACAGCAATAATAGTGTCATATTTTACAAACAGTTGCTTTTTGGTCTCCAAAAGCGCAAAAGAAAAATGTTTTTACAACCCAAGGAAAAAAGACTATCAAGAATGTTAAAGTTTACAAGAAGATAAAGAGGATAGGAGAGATGACACACACTTTGTAGGGAGCATCCAAAGGGAAAAGTGTTTCTTTCCAAGGAAAGCTTTTCATACAGCAATAATGGTGTCATATTTTACAAGACTTTTTTGGTCTTTAAAAGCTCAAAAGAAAAATGTTTTTAAAATCCAAGGAAAAAAGAATGTTGAAGTTTACAAGAAACCATTTTTACTGGAAGCCAATATCCAACATTGCGTATGAAAAGATTAATATGTATGCTAATCATCCAATCAAGTGCAAAGGATTTGTGTATTGATTGCAGATTAGACAATTTAATACAGGAAATAGATATCCCTTTCTTCAAATGATATATCAAGAAGTGTTGTGAGAAAGGAAAAATAAGAAAAGTAGACAGCAATGAAATGCATGCCCTGCATGCCTCTGACAGTGAAAGTCTGAAGTCAGCAGATTATATGTGTAAATCCTACTGCATGTTCCCCCTCACCCATGGCCCCAGTCTATCCAACTCCATCACTGACTTGTCAACACATGGTATTAACATATAAGCCAAAGTTCTTTGGATAGTAAAACAGTTGGGGGTCCCCTGCCAACAGCTTTGTAGCCCCAGGGCACAGGGATTACCAGGGCTTTTACCAGGGCTAATACAGTGCTCCTGTAGAGCTAGAAGGGAGACTTCTTGACAACCAATTTTATGATGGTTCGGCGGAGATTTCTATCTTCTTACAGCACTTTGGGTATCATTCATCTGTCATTGATATTAAATATTGCCCCTCAAATGCTGTGGAAGACGAGAGTCATTTTATCACTAATTGTTCTTTTTATGATGATATAAGAAACCAACTATTTATGAGTGTATCCAAAATACACGCTTACTTTCTAACTATTCCTGACAATGAAAAATCAATCCTACTATTAAAATCAAAGAACCCACACATTATAAAAGAAGTAGGTAAATTCGTCTTCCACTGCCTAAAGAGAAGAAGTCTAACCCAACAAAACCAGTATAATGTACACTAGCATAGCATATAGTCATAGAATGTAGTTCCTTGCACCTTTGTATTTTCCTTATTTTACATGTTGTTTGTACCTGCAATTAGTCCTCGGGCAAGAACTTGCAATAAACATATCATTAACATTCACCATTGGTACTCCATGTAAGGCATCTCCCAGGGCTGTTTCTAGGACCCATCCTTCCAACCCGGGACGGAAACTTGCTTGTTGGGACAGAAAATAATTTTACACCATCTACCCTCAAAATTACTTTCTTCGAACTGTTGAAAATGTACTTTCATAAGCTTAATCATAAGCTTAAGATAAGCTTAAAATGACATATTTAAAATGACGTTTAAGCAGGAAAATCAACAACATGGGGTCCAAACAATGAGTGGGATGGAAAACAATTCTAAGCTGGAGGTAGCCCTGGTATCTTCAGTGGAACACATTCTCTGAATGAGCTCCTGACCAGTACTGACCAGTACGGCAGCACAGCTTGGGGCAGACACAGGGCCCAGCTGGATAGGTCACTGTGTTCATCAGTGGGTCAATTAAGCTATAATTAGGTCTAATAATGGGGGTATCAAGACTGCCCCACCCCCTCATCCCCAAGCAACTAATGATTCTCAGCAGGGTATTTCAGTGGGTAAGAGCAAGCATATAAACCTCCGTAACTTAAGAGAGACAGCTAGAGCATGCACAATTGTTTGTTTCATACAGGGCTGTTTGCAGCTTTGATTTTTTTCCATCGCGCTCATTGTTTGGGAGCTCATGTTATTTTAGTTGTTAAATCTGTCATTTTATGCTTACGTAAAAACATTTTCAGCTTTGGGACGGATGCACTAAAATTTTTGTCCGTCCCAACAAGCAAATTTCTGTTCCAGGACGGAAGGAGGGGTCCTAGAGACAGCTGTGGAACTTTCATACCATTACTATAATATTCAAAGCGGCAAGATTTGCACTTGGAAATGGCAACACACTTGTCTGAAACCAGAGACAGAACCACTCCAACAGGGGGCCTCTATTCTGGACATCAAGGTCGCAGGAAACAGTCACAAGGTCAGACAGAGCGGCTGACCATGGCATGTTGGCAACTCGGCACAGAGTGGTTTATATTAGCTGTTTGGTACATGGCCAAGTATCCAGACAAGCACCTCAGTCTCTCAGTAGGTCTGAACTGTCTGGAAAATATCCTATGCCCCAGACTAGCAGATTTAAAACCCGTAAATCAAATGGCTTCTAGCTCTTGGCAACAATTGGGGCAGGTTCTCTGTACGGTGACCACATGTTATTTCTGCAGGATATGACATTGGTCATTTGCAAATAAGAGAAGCAAGTTTTGAACACAGATGCAAGATAAAAGTGGCTTTCAGCTATACTGCCAACTCAAGACTAAACACCCAGCCATCACTGCTCCTGGATCCTGTCCCAAACACAGGGGATCAGAAACAACCATCTGGTTCAAAGGGGGCTTGTATCTTTGATGTACACGTGGAAGACCAAAAGTCATCTTTGAAAATCCTATGGACAACAAACAGGAGCTGTACAGGAGGAAAGCCAAAGAAGGGAAATCACAGCTAACAACCATGTGTAATATATGGCAATTGACAGATAATTATTTATAATGATTATAGACCCGTGATAATTGGGCATCTTGTTTGAAAGGCTTGAAGACCTTTTGTTGGCTGAAATTGTAAAGAAAGTGACAATTATGAGCTGGATGACACATTCACAAATACAATGTACTTGTCAATCTTCTTGCCTCAAATACAGTAATTTAACTGAGTAAACAAGTCGCTACATATCTGGTGAGTTTAATTGTTTGTGACAGTTAAATTGCAGAGGTGTGAACAATACAAAATTTGCATGCATTGTTCTAAGTTTGAGGGCAAACTGACACATTTTGAGATGTGTCACAACTTGTGAATAAGTCAATAACACACTGGCCTATATACAATACAGACTGTGCAATGGAAATAAGAGAGGTACTTTGTCCCTCTTCTGATCCCACTTTCCTTTGTAGTCTTAATTCCTTACCATTACAAAAGTTTAAAAAAACTCCCAGTATAACCTCCTTGAACAAAAGTATTTCTTAATTTGCAAAAGTCAGAAAATTCTACAAGCAATACTGCAACTAAATGTTTGGAAATCAAGACTACACATGTATAAGGCCAGAATGCGTAAAACAAAGAACTGGCACAGAATTTCTTGTAGCAAGGTTTTCTTGCTTGTAGCAATGGACACCGGGGAAACACCCTTGTATTGTATACATGTAAGTATCTGTCCTTTCAAGTTGGCTCAGAAATACACAATACCAAACACTGGGTTCTCCTGAATAAGTGCTCGTTCAACCAGACACAAACACACTAGTCAGCTATTGGGTGTTAAAACAACTTGCTAAAAGCACTTGAAAAGGTCTCTTCATTTACACCTCAGTTTCCGTTTCCAGGCTTTGGGTTTCACCTGGAGGGCAGATCACAATATACACTGTCACACTCGACTGTGGATATACATTACAAAGTCTAAGAACATCCTAATCGAATAGAATAAGATATCTAAAACATCATTTTGGCAATTAGTACAGCTTCCCACCTTGTTTTCACCTTTTCTACCAATTTATCTTTATCTTTTCTTTTGAATTCTAAAGACTGTTAAACGAATGCACATAGGAGACATGTGTGACAATAATATCCCACAAGTCATAATTATGTTGCCATGCAAAGCGAAGCTGTATTGCATCAGTTGTTACATAAAAAGCATTATGGTTCATCTCAATCGAGAATGACAAAAGGAAAGAACGCAAATACCACAGTGAATTTCTATGTTTTGTCTTTCCAATCCCTTGTCTAACTACTACTAGTACTAGACTTCTCTTAGAATCTAAGAATTAAATCAAGTCCCTTCAAAGACATCACATGGGTTTTTCAGCAATATCTGTAATATTTACGAATTACTGTCATAAAATTATAAATTGTTATGAATATTGATAAATATTTTGAAAAAAAGGAAATACAGGAATGTCATGTTTTAAAATAGTTTGCAAACATTGTCTAAATTTGCCACTGAAAGATATCATACTGGCTGAGCAAGCTTTCCTCTCCATATGTACACCAGCTGCCAAAGAGCCTAGGTCAGACACTTTTACCTGACCCTCATCAGGGGTGACAGCTTGACCCTAGATAAAGGGTGCATTCTATCTCTATTCCTCCCTAACCTCTGATACCCTGGGCTTCAGATAACACTGGGGCTGTTACCTGCATCTGTGAAACATTTCTCAGGTCACGTAATCCCTGAGAATGTACACTGTATCTGGTGGGGAGATAGGGGAGACTGTAACACATGGCTGCAGCTGATGTACACAGGATTATGTGTAGGTAACACCAGATTGTGAGCCTACAAAATTACATTCTCTGAGTAAGAACTGTCTTTCCAGATAACAAAATATTGGATGTAAGCCAGCTACTTTCTAAGACAGCTTTTAAATGACATCACGACTTTCAAAAAGACATATCTAAATGGTATATACAGATGAATACAGAATGTTTCTGGGGACTTTATTTTTCAGTTGATCTGACTCTGTGATACAACAGTTGAGAACGGATGTCACCCACAGATTTATGTATGCAATGAAATGCAATAGAAATACTAGTAAAACAGTATAGCAGAATGAAAATTACCAGTAATGAGGAATAATTAGAAAAGGAAAATTGTAGCTATCCATGACCTACATATTGTACAAATAGATCTGGTTCTTATGTGTCCCGTTTGGGGAGTTCATCACATATGATATATACTACACCATAAACATGTCACAACTCCAGCAGACATGCATCTGTCAGACAGACAGACCACTGTGATCTAAATGACCTGTACAAGGCATTTTTATTTCCTTTCTATATTGGTCTTTCTCTAGCCGTAAAAGGATACAGAATTTTCTGACTGTGTTTCAATGATCATCTGATATATAAATGCAATAATTAACCACCAATGAAGTAACAGTTGTCTGATAGAATTTAATCATTATTGCAGCATTTTGTCTTTGTTTTTATTTGTGCAACAGTGACAACAGTGTTGCTGGTATTAAACGAGGATATAGCAGACATGTACTAGACTACACGTACACATCCCTTACAACATGCTGTTAATATTTGACAACTATAAACTAATGTTTAACTTCTTTAAAGCCCCACCCTAACCCAGTTTCTGGTCTTAAACTGAACACATTCCATAATTTTACACAGACCTCACCAACAATGGTCAAAATATTCTCCACCACATCAAGTGTTATGGAAGACTGTGGAAACTTTCTCAATAAATATGATGCTAAAAATATAGACTTCCTGTAAAACAGATAGAAATGTTCCATATTGTCTTAATAAATATTGGCACAAGAAAGCAGACATCTTGACCTACAGTAACCCCTTCAGCCTTTTGGTTCATTCATCCTTATTTGAAAAGCAGTGTGGAAACAGTTAAGATTTCGCCTTAAGCAAGAGATCACATACATGCAGTTGTGCTTGGCAATGAGACAACAACCCTCAACTTTCAACTATTTCAAAGGACCATGAAGAATATGGAAACGATTTGAGAAAATCCCTCCAGAATTGTCAATTCCTCCAGATGTCAAAGAGGTGTTTGTTAGTACTTCAGATAGAAGTTTGGTATTAGAGGACTGTCAGAATACATAAGATGAGACTACTGGTGCTACTGGTGGCTTTATGCAGTGTCTGATGGAACATTGCAGATTGAAGGCAAACATTAAGTGATCTAGTAACAAATGTCACCTGTATCACCCTAGCATCGTTCACAGATTTTTTCCACTAACAAACTCAAGGACAATATGTGTCCTTGATTAACCCTGTACTACGTAATTGCACACATGGTCATAACCCTGTACTACTAATTGTGAACAAGGTCATGCCTCCTACTGGTACTTGTCACCAAGGCCACCTGAAGAACACTGAGAACAGAGCATATGCACAGGCACAGGGAGGAATGATCTCTGTTTACCCTGTCTCACTCACTCGCTCACAGTAGTTAGATAAATGTGCTGTACCCACACAGGGAACAGACTTCTAATGAGGTCATCGAAGAGTCACAGGTTTCAGATGGGTTACATTCCGAGACAGCGTGAGGTGGAGACAAGACCATGGACAAGGGTGGTGAGACAGAAATGTGTAATCATCAGATCGCCATGGGAAGCGCAAAAAGAATTTGTGAATAATGATACGTTATTCAGAAATTGATAACTAAAGTTTCAGATGGGTTACATTCGGAGACAGCGTGCAGTGGGGACAACGCTATAGACAAGGGTGGTGGGACAGAAATGTGTAATCATCAGATCACCATGGGAAGCGCAAATGGAATTTGTGAAAAATGATACATTCTGATACTCAGACATTGATACCTAACAGTAGCCTCTACCACTTCCAGGCTCCTCTGCGAATCCATGGTCAAATAGTAGAAATGGGACAAATAGAGGGAATAGTGTGCTAGGGGTTGTGTACTGACTTCTCTCGTCGTCAGCAGACTCCTCTAGCACACTATTCCGTCTATTTGTCCAATTTCTACTATTTGACCAACGATCTGTGGAACCTGGTAGAGGCTAAGCTAACAGAAAAAGTAGGCAACAGGGTAGCTTCTCACCATTGCAATACTTTCTCTGTTACCAAACCAAACTTTGCAGACATTTCAGTAAAAGGCTAAGAAAAAACTGGCCTTTCAAAATTTCATAACTTTTTCATCATGACTTTTTAAATGGATGTTTTACAGTGAAGTAATGTTGATTTCATTGAATACACTTTGAGGTATCTGAAATATTATAAAGGAACATCCTAACAAGACTGTCAATCGTAACCATATCATTAACTGAAAGCAACTTCATGGTAACTGATTAAATCATAAATATTTAAGGTTTGTTTAGATTAGATAACCTGATGATTTGGATGCCTTTCACAGCCATTGAATATACACCTATAATGCTCTCAGTGCCCTTCTGTCTGAGCAAATACTTCTTTGTAAATTAATCTCAGTCCAGAGTAAGGTCACATCCCAGCTAAAATAAAGACTGACACCTGAACACTTGGAAGACATGTAAATGATGTATCAAATACAAGACCAACACCAATAACACCACAATGAATAAACAACACTGTCCCTAATGTGTGCATCTGATCTCTCCTACAGGCTTTAAATCCACCCCTTTATTTATATTGACAGCTACAAGCTGGATCAAATTTGGGACATGAAATTGTATATGGGCTTGAGGCAGCAGATGCCATCAAGACCAAAATGGGGACACATTCATACAACTGCCAGGGATTATGAAATGCATGACAGGATGGTATTGGTAAGACTTTTCCGGCTTCCTCTCTAAGTATCTGGGAGAGTGACCCACTCAGACTGAAGCATATCCTTGCCTATTTTCTGCTCTGTTTGCCAAGTCAAGTTGATAGATAGTAGACTGAAACCTGAGACCGCTCTGGTGGCAAAACAAAATCGCAAGGCCTACCAACTGTCTGTCACGCAGCCTTAAGCCACTACTACTGTGGTACCTACATCGTCCTCGGTATTGTAGCTGGCTCGCTGGCGGAGGAGGGTGGCGGTTTCGCGGCTGGCGAACGTGGCGGCTCTGCTGATCTGTGCCGGCGGATCCTGTGCTGTGAGTAGACTCTCCATCGTCATGGGGTAGGGGTCTCCTATCTGGTACGGTCCCTTCTTCTTTTTCTTTGGGCGCACGCAGCTACACTTGCCGCCCATTTTTTGTGGTTTTCCTCAGAATCACTCAAGCAAAATCCAGACGAATTCCTTGTTGCTGTTCCTACATGTGGTTAGCAGGGGAAGGTGCTAGGCATGTGTACCTAGCCGGGGATGCAGCTCAGCTAGAGGCAGCCATCTTTCTTGGAGCTGGGGAGGGCGGGGAATGAGAACACACAACACACACGCACTCAGGCATGCCTGCGTGACGTCCCCTGGGTCTGATTGGTCTAACTGTCCCTGACAACCACTTATCAGAGGGGGATGGCCCAACCCATTAATGTGTAAACAGTGGCAGATCAGGAGCTACAACAACAACAAACAGGCCCTCCACTGTCCCTCACTGGGGAGAGGCATTCATGGGGACAGAGAAAATTCCATGGAACACCAGGCAAATGTTTGGTTGGCCCACATCCTGGCACCACCTTTCTGATGTATGGTATAAGGGCTCGGAACGGACCATATTTGGGGTCAAATGGGGCATATCATACAATGAAAATTTTCATATCACAATTTTTTCCAACTCCTTATAGGATGAAAGTCTTTTATCTTTATAACTCAGATATACTACAGTGACTTTTCCTCATAAGACGATGGTGGCAATTCTAGTGGAAACCTTGAAATACTCCATATAAGACAGCGACAATTGAGAATTGCCCAAGGGTACTTACCTGACGGGTAATTGTGGTTGTCCCTTACAGGACCACGAAGTGCCATCACTGGGTCACATACCTTATTATAGTGCAGTTATCTCTTTTAGCCAATCAACGCCAAGAATCAGAGTTCAAAGGTTCCTCCTTCTCATCCCCCATCTGTTTCTCATTTTATCTTGGCGCAGCCGGTGCTGGACGCCAGAATGGGGGGGGGCAGCTGACTACAATGTAGAATAGCATATCAGGGAGGGAGACCCAGTGATGGCACTTCGTGGTCCTGTAAGGGACAACCACAATTACCCGTCAGGTAAGTACCCTTGGGCAATTCTCAATTGTCCCTCACAAGGCCCACTCCGTGCCATCACTGGGTCACATACCTTATTATAGTGCAGACTTTGAAGCTGCGTCCAGCACCGCTCTTCCGAAGTTGCTCTCTTGGGCATCCCTTCTGTAGAAGGTTGAGAAGGTGGATTCACTGGACCAATCAGCAGCCTTCAGGATCTCGGAAGTGGAGAGTCCTGCTCTTTCTGCCGCTGATGTTGCCGCACCTCTGGTGGAGTGGGCGGCAAACTGGTTCGTGTTCAGCCCGGATAGGGACATCACAGTCTTAATCCAACGAGCAATGGAGCTTGGGCCCACTGCTTTATGTGGTTTCTTGAAGGAAACGAACAGGTGTTTCTCTTCTCCTCTTAAGTCCTTAGTCCTAGCGAGGTACTTCTTGATGTAGGACATTGGGCAAAGGCTTTTGTCTTGCGGGAAGGAAGGAAAGAATACCTTCTTGAGAGGTTTGTTTGGCCTGCATGTCTTTGTGAGATGTGACAGGACGAAAAGGACGCCTTTGGTTTGGTAAGAAAGCCTGGTCACATCCAGCACGGCCAGTGTGGATCCTCTGTCTGCAGACGTTAGTGCACAAAGCATAGCAGTCTTGAGTGACAATTGTTTCAAGGAGAGGACTTTGGCTGGTGACAGTTGTTTAAGGTACTTGATTACTGGTGAGACGTCCCAAGTGACCACGTATCTGGGTCGAGGTGGTCTTTCTTGGAAGATACCTTTCATGATGCTTCGGACGAAGGGGTGTTCACCAACCTTGACTCCATCAACTGGGGCATGGACAGTTGAAATGGCCGAGCGGACTACACCAATGGACCTGTATTGGAGTCCACGCTGGAATAATCCGTGAAGGTAGTCTAGAACATCCTGGATAGGACCTCGAACTGGATCTCTGTTCCCAGAATTGCACCAGCGCACCCACTTCTGCCAGGCCCCATTGTATTGTTTCTTGGTGCTGCCGCGCCAAGATGCGAGCATGAGGTTTGTAGGTCCTGACGAAATGCCAGCACCTTGGAGGTTTCTCCGCATACTGGCCATAAAGCCATCCTCATCTCTGGAAGGAGGGGATGAGGTTGACCGTTGTGAGGGAGACGAACCAGGTCTGGTGACTTGGGTAGAAGTATTGGTTGAGCGCACAGTAGCTCTAGAACTCGAGGATACCACACCTGAGACTCCCAGACGGGAGCCAGAAGGTATACGGTGGCCGTGTCCTGTACTAGTTTGTCTAGAACTCGGGGAATCAGTATCGGTGGCGGATATGCGTATCCTATCTCCGTTCCCCAGTCTATCGTGAAGGCGTCTGTGGCAATTGCTGACGGATCTGGACCCCACGTCACGTACCTTGGGAGTTGTGTGTTTATCCTGGACGCGAATAGATCTATGGAGACGTCCGTCATGAATGGTGTTAGCTGATGGAAGACCTGTGGGTCCAGCTGCCATTCTGTTCGGTCGTTGAAGACCCTTGACAGAGTCCTCTGTGAAGGGCCCACTGCCACATTTCTAGGCTTAGTAGCATCAGTTGAACTGATCTCGTTCCCCCTTTGCGGTTCACGTAGGCGACTGCTGTTGAGTTGTCCATTCTGAGGTGAACTTGACCTTGGGGGGCGTCCTTGGCGAAGCACTGAAGGGATAGAAAGGCCGCCTTCAGTTCCAGCACGTTGATGTGGTCGTTCCGTTCCTCGGTTGACCACCTGCCCCCCGTCTTTCCTTTCTGACAGAAGCCTCCCCAGCCCTGGAGTGAGGCGTCGGTCTGAATGGTTAAGACAGTCACTGGTTTCAGTGATGCTCCGTTCCATAGTGCTAGAGAGTTGATCCACCAGGTGAGGTCCTGGTGAGCCATGGGAGACAACCGGATCTTGCGGTTGTAGTTGTCTTTCATCATCTTCAGACCGAGTCTGAGGTCTTTCTGTAGGTACCGATAGTGTAGAGGGGCTAGCGGAACTGCTTGGGTGGTAGAAGTCATTAGGCCTACGATACTTGCCAGATGTTTCAGCGAAGTAGAGTTCTGTGCTAGAAGGTTCTGGCACAAGTCTACGATCTTCTCCACCTTGGGTTCTGGGAGGTAAATCTTCATCTCCACTGAGTTTATCTTGAATCCCAGGAATTCCCTTATCTGGTTTGGTTCCAGTTGGGACTTGTCTATGTTGATCACAAACCCTAGGTTCTCCAGGAGGAATCTGGTCAGGTTCGTGTGTTCTGTGCAGAGATCTGCACTCTGAGCTAGAATCAGAATATCGTCGAGGTAAATTACGCACCTGACTCCCAGGGATCGTAGGTGGGCTACGACGGGTTTCAGAATCTTCGTAAACACACGGGGCGACGACGTAAGGCCAAAGGGAAGGACCGCAAATTCGTACAGAGTCGCTTTCCAGATGAACCTGAGGTATTTCCTGTGTTTGTGGAAGACAGGGATTGTAAAGTATGCATCCTTCAGATCTAGGTTGGTCATGAAGTCTCCCGGTTGTAGAAGTTCTATAACTTTCTGGAAATGTTCTAGTTTGCAATGTTTCTTCTGCATGGCCTTGTTGAGGTGTTTTAAGTTTATTACCGGTCTGGAGCCCCCGTTTTTCTTGGGAACCAGGAAGATTGAAGAAATGAATTGGCCCTGCGTAGGTTGTGTAGGCTGAATGGCGCCCGAATTCAGCATTTTCTCCACCTCTGTATCCACCACTGCCGAATCTGTGTCTGAGTGGATCTTGGTAATAGGGATCCTGAACTGAAAGGGTTGTCTTAGAAGCTCGAGTTGATAGCCCTGAACTGTCTGTAGTATCCAAGGGTCTTGAGTGATTTGTTTCCAGTTGTGTAAGAAGAGTCCGGTGCGGCCCGTATCGGGAATTGGAAAGGTGGGTTTGACGAAATTGTACGCAGGGTGGGAGGGGGGCGCCCGCAGAGGTGGAGATCGAGGTGTTATTAGCTGGACTTTTTGTTCGGTGGGGGGCGAAACCCCGACGATTGAGCCTGGTTTTTCTTGTTGTAGAAGCCGCTTTTATCGTAGGGCTTCTTCCGGTAACGATCGAAATGAGCCGAGTGCTTCTGTTTGTGTCGCTGCGAGTTTGATGAGCTCGAGTTTTGGTGCGGCCTACTAGCCGCTTTCTTGGGTCCCAAAACGTCCCCCAGTGCCCTCTTAGAGGCCTTTGTTTTGGAAACCTGATTGACGAAGTCTGGACCGAACAAAGAATCGGAAGTGCTTACCTCCGGAGCAATTAGAAAGCGTAAGTCCTTATCGAGGTTGGGGCAGCACTCCTCTCTCCGGTACAGGGACATCGAGAAACTCGCATTTCCTAGTAGTACTAGTGCCGCCGAGATAGCCTTGGCTATCTCGTCCTTGTCGAGATCAGCGTCATCCTCGTGTTTCAGGGCATAGTAGGCGCTGGTTAGCGGTCTGGCCGCCAGCAGGAAACGATCTTGTATTTTGCGGAGTTTGGAGTCCTCGAGGACCAGTTTGTTATCCACACATGCCGCTTGCTCCGGCGTGAGCTTAGGAGCGGAGAGGGTGGCCGATAGGTTTTCGAACAGGGGGTATTGTTCGGAGTATTTATCGAAATCCTCTTTAGGCAGTCTAACGTTGAAAGCCTTATTGATCTTATCGAATAAGGCATCCGGAACGGGTTGTAAGAAGCCTTCTGATCCATACGAGGGGAAATCGGAAGAGAACATACCTTCCATCTGAGGATCCTCGGTGGGGCCGGCACCCCCGTCGTCCGAGGTGGTGTCGTCCGAGGCAAGATGGCGGACGGCATGGCCCGATCCGGTCTGAACCGGATCTTGCAGGCGGTCATCCAGGCGCGCCATTTGGTGCTCCACACACTGTACAAAGTTTTCAAACTTTGTCTCGAGGGCGCTGAGTTGAGGAGACTGGAAGCCGTGGCCTAGTGGTGACGGCATAAGCCACGGAAATCCAGGATAGCCGGGGGGAAGCTGGGGGAAGCTTCCCGGCGCGCTCGAAGAGGCTGTGGCCTGCGACGAGCCGCTCGCTCCGTTGTTGGGCATGAATGCCCCGGGAAATGAGCCGAACGGGAAGAAGTTCGGCCATCTCATAGCCTCCCGACCAGGCTCGAAGGAGGGCAAGGTCGGGACGACTTCAGGAATCTCTTGAGAACCACTGGGATGCAGTTGGTTCGATTCCTGGTGGTGAGGCCCTCTCGCAGCCGGTGGTTTCTTGGGGGGAAGCTCGGTATTCCCGCCATTCTGGATGTCACGAGGATCGCCGGCTGTCTTGTCACGAGGATCGCCGGCTGTTTTGTCCTTCGCCTTCCCTCGGCGACCCTCTTCCTGTAGCTCACGGTTTTCCACGGTATTCTCGGAAGACATTGTGTCAAAAAGACTCGAAAACTCCTCCAGAAAAGGCAAAATTAAAGGAAAAAGGCCCGAATCTGAAGGGAACTCTGATAAAGAGCGCTTCAAGGAGGCGCCAAGAAATAAAATGAGAAACAGATGGGGGATGAGAAGGAGGAACCTTTGAACTCTGATTCTTGGCGTTGATTGGCTAAAAGAGATAACTGCACTATAATAAGGTATGTGACCCAGTGATGGCACGGAGTGGGCCTTGTGAGGGACAATTTCCCCTCACCTGTCAAAAATAAATGGTTCATCCCATATTGGGTAATCCCTTTATTTGCCCTTACTAATCACTGGGCGCATACCACTCAATTATAGGGGAACCTCTTGAGAAGCCATGGGAGGGAGACAGTTGTCACACCAAACTGTAGTGGGAGGTCCAGTACTAATTCTCCCTGCTTGGTGCCTTGGTGCCAACATGCTATTGGTTTCCCCCAGTCTCTATGAATTCAATATCAAGTTTGCCATTAAATGATAATAACATTATTCATGTTATACAATGTATGACCATTTTCCACTGATACCATAACTTTCATGACATCTAAACTTATGCTACCAAAAGCTTTGTTTGTCTACTGGAGAAAGTACATTATACATTTAAATAATGTATTGGTCTCTATGGATCAGAGTAATGGGTCTCCTTCTGTGTGTTTGCTGTTACAAATCTGATACATCTGTCCTAAAAGAGCCCATAAAGTAATACCTAACCACAGAACACTCCTATAAATAAACATACACCATGTGTGAAAACATACAATCCTGGACCACTATTCCTTGCGGCCCAAAACTGTGTACATCTACTCGAATATTCTTCCTGGTGAGGTGTCCTTTGATTTAGTGCAAACAGATCTGTTTTAACACTGGAATGTTGTCTTGTTATCCATCTTTCCAGGCAAACTCAGCTTACTTGTCAGTTTGCTGCTATGAATAGGATACTTCTTCCAACAGACAGGACAAAATCCTTCTGCTACACTGGTGCTCCTATGGTTCACAGAATTTTTAGGACACAAGGCAAGGCACAAACATGTACTACATATACACACAAAACATTATAGTATAGGACTATTCATTTCATATGATATAATTCATATACCTGACACTATGTGTATGACACTAGACTGTATGCACTAGACAGCTGTTTGAATGAGAGCTTTGCATGGTTTTCAATTAAGGGCCATGTTCTACAAGCTGACCTGATTTATCTGCCATGAGGTCATCAGGAATCTAGACTATTTCTATTACCACTTGGGGAAAATAGGGCATGTGGGATTTTCTTGTCAGTGTGTTGGTCCAAAATCCAGGTTGACATATGACAGATATAGACTACATTCATTATGGTACTACAAGTAATATGTCTTCCTTGTCTTGTTGCTAACTGGTATGCATACATTTAGGCATTCTGTATTGCTAACTATGAGGCAGCTAATGTAAGAAAAACAAGAAAACTTTGAGAGGCAAAAAAAGGCCTGGTTGCAACCATTGTTATGTTCTAAATATAAAGTTCACCTTTATCTGTGGGGTAACTTATATCCGTTGCTATTAAAATGGTATTCAGCAATATCAACTCAACTGACGGTGGTTTCCAATTACAATATTTTCAAAATATTACAGATATTTTCAAATATTGCACCTTCAACTTGATATCCCTAAATACCAGTCTTTAAAAAGAACGGATATAGGTTACCACACGGATAAAGGTAAACTAGCGTTACACATGTAGCAGAGTTTGCAACAGGCATACAAGGTCTAGTAGGGAATTCCCCACAGACACATGACAGATGTCACTATAGCCTGGAGGGAGGGAAGTGTGGAGCTAAAAGGCAGGTGTCACCAGGTGTCACTTTAGCACTATTGGGTCATTAGAGGGCGGAATGGCCCTATAGGGCATAAAGGTATAGTACTCCGCATTCATGGGATTGGGATTTGGGGATATTCCGTGGGTTCTTTCTTGTGAAGAAATGGTAACAAATTGAAACTTTGGTTGATAACAAAAGCCATTCTAAACAATGCTTTAAGTTATACATGTATGTGGCCAATACATTGGAAAGTAACAGCACAAATGAAAGGCTGAAGGGTATTTCTGTCTGTATATACCCTACTGAAACAAACTCAGTCCACTAATATATTGACAAAGTCAACCTGATGGTAAAAATTTTTCTGGACAAAGCCCAAGTCAGGCATACCTTTGTTCTAAATTATTCATATATGTCCATGAAACAAACAACAGTTCTCAACTCCCAGCAGGCCATTTATGCACCATAATTGGTCTGGAAACACATGGAGGTACTCTGGATGGCTTCATTCATTGGACTGGTATTCATTTTGTGTACACAATTGCACAAGGATGTTCAACTGACACAGCCGTGTTTACCTTTGCATCAAGTCGAAACCTTTGTGTTAACTTCATAGCAATCCTCCAAGTTCTAAATACCAAGCAAAGCGACAATACATCTCCTAAACACCATGTCACTGCTTCCCTACTACTACAGGTTTACTAACATAACATAATTAGTCTACTGTACATAAACCATAGGATTACTGATAAACAAAGCTGTATGAACATCATGGAGTGTATGACTGTTTCCATGATGACTTCAGAATCCTAAATTCCTCAAATTTGTAAGAAACTATCGTTGCTATGGCAGTATACCTATGATAGCTATATAGTGCGTATATGACTTGAATGTACTTATGGCAGAAGTGTAATTATGTGACCTTTGATATGACCATTGTTGTGTGCAAGTACAAAATGTATCAGCAATTGTGAAACCCATGTGTGACTCATACCTGACCCGAATCTCTTACAGTGTGAGGGTATTACCTATGGCCAGGACTTCAGAAATGTTAATGTACACTTTGACCTGACTTTGCAAAATGTAAGAATATGTAACTAAAGTGACTTCTCCATATAATCATGATTATGTGACCTCTGACCTGAAAGTGGAGGATGATGGTCCAAATGAGGCCGAGGGTCAGCTTGGGGTTGCCATCTGCGATGTCGATGTTCCTGATGTTCACCAGTTTGATCTAGAATGTACAAAATTTCTTTTAGATTCCTACAAGCTAATATCAGTTGTACAAAACCATATCTATGGAATAGTCTTCAAATCTTTCAATCTCACATGAACTATATACAATGTCACTTGTATGGTTTAAGAAGTCTTATTTTACATCTGCAAAACTTGACTGCTTCATGTATGGCTATACAACTTTCCTAAAGGTATAAACTTGCATTTCATAACTTCATTGCAGAACAAACATAACACAGCTATCACGTAATCAAAACACAGGGCTCGAAATTCATTTTGGGGATTAGGTGCACTGGTGCACCCAGCTTAAAAAATTGGGTGAACCAAAAAAATTTTGTATTTCGAGCCCTGAAACATAATTTGATGGAATAGATTATCTTTTTAATGGTCTGTATTTTGGCGATAATGTGTGATTACTTACATGCTTGTACTTGAGAAAGTCTAGTGCTATCTGACAGTTCTGCAGTCGGTGGAAACGCATGTGACCTTTTTCTCTGGGCTAGAAGAAAAGAATAGGATCAAACAAATTAAGACATATTCCATAAGAATCAGCAATCAGATCAGCAACACTAAAGTCCTCTTCATTTTATAAACTTCAATTGTATACTGCTACCAGTCAAAAACTTTGTATTGATACATTTGAGCATAGAAAATATCTTTTCACTTGATAATAGAGATAAAAGATGATCGTACCAATAGCATATTCTTAAAAGATGTAGTCTTGTAATCACATTAAGTATTCCACAACCAAAAACCTACAAAGTCTCATATCAGTTAGACCTTTCTGCTCTACTGAAGTATATAGATAAACAACGCCCCCTACCAGAGTCTCTCCAGACAGCACCTCCAGGAGGGAGATGAGGTTGTGGCCATCCCGTAGGTCCATGTACAAGTCTTCCACATTCCTCCGCACCTAAACAGATAAAGGAATAAACATTCAGTCAATGTGGGTTCTTTAAGGTTCTTTTACAAGACATGAAAACAAAACTTTAAACTGCCCCACAACAAAAGTGTTCACGAGAAAAGTTTGGCCTGCAGAAAAAATCATCTCTGAAGTACACTTCAACTTACAAAATCCACAGCTGTAGCCAAGTAGCAGAATAACTAACAAGCACTAAAAATATAAAATCTAATCTGTGAGCAACAGAGGTGTGCAATAGATGCTATAATTGCAAAGCTGACTTTTTAAGTACTTTTGCTATGAAGTTCCGAGATATTACACACTAAAACTAAAACAGCATGTCAACTACATTGCGCGGGTGTGGAAATCAAATAAGCATGGAAAAATACAATATCACTAACAAGCAAAGCTTGGAAAATTCTTGTCTTATTTCAACCATAACCCAAGTCATAGGCCATGCCAATGCTTTCCTTGGCTTCAAGGCATTTTAAGATATAGTCATGTGCTGTATGTATTTCTGAACACACATCTTTCAGCCACTCTCGATAGCTACCATTCTCTTAACACGACATAAAAGCCAAGTAAAACAATATGACATTGTGTGTTGTAAGCGAAGAAGGTATGAAAGTAAAAGTGCTCGACCGCGAGGCGGGGGGAGGCTCGAGGCCAGGTTCGCCTGACGAACAAGTCGCCGGTACGACAGGCGGCGCCACGCCTCTGGGGGGTGGTAACATGGAGGGGTACATTACAGGGGTTAGACAGAGAAGAAAAGAAAGTTAGGACAGGAGAAGGACCATAGAAGAAAGAAAACAGAAAACGCAAAAAAGATGTCTGAGTTGGTAATTTCTCGTTAATCAACTTCAAAGTACTATTTAGTAACTCTAACTTCGGTCAGAAAGTTGTTTTCACTAATTTTTTCAATAAAAGTTGGAACAAATACATGTACCTCAAAACTCTATGGCTCACACAGGAATATTTTTCAAAATGTTGTTTAAAGAAAAAAAACCTCAAACGTCTCGAAATATCCAGCTTGCAGTTGTTCTTGGTGTTAGTTTGCAATCATGTTTTCATTTTGGATTTACTAAGATTTTTAGTTGCCAGAATTCTAAAACTTTGTACCTTTAAGTGAGTTACACAACAAAGACATCTTTTTCTAAAACAAGTGAAAGTAAATCAAAGATAGGGACTGAGACAAAATGAAAGTAAAAGACTCACAGAAAAGGAAACTACAAATAGTACCAGGGACAAGACCACTGCTTTCCTATCCATCTCCTGATTTATCTGATTTTATCATAAACAGTGCTACTGCAGGTACAAATGGTTTGAAAAATTGAGACTGATAGAGTGAAAAATGTTACTGGAAAGCAGTGGTTGTCCCTGGTGATAAAGGAGATATAGAAGACACAGAAGGTGGTTAATGAGGAATAACATACCTCTCTTCTCCAATGCTGCATCAGAGGGAGAAACAGAGAAGGGAGTTAATCAGATTAATCAGATTGGAATCATTGTTAATCATGACAGAGATTTATTATGTTAGTTCATCTTTATCTGCAGGGTAACGTATTTACGGATATGAAGCTCGTTTTATTTTCAAAATATCGCCGCTTGAAACCACCATCCGTTGACTTGATATCCCTAAATACCGTTTAAAAAAAACAGTGTATATACTAGTAGGTTACCCTGCAGATAAAGGTGAACTAGCATTATCAATTATCAAGAAAAATTGTATGAGTTAATTGTTAAAAAAGCTTGAAGGACAGAATTGTAGAAGGACAGAATTGTATCTAAGAGAAATAGCAATACTAGAACGGAAGTGACCATTAAAGATAGAAAGTGTGTTAGATTTTATCACACAACAATTCCAATTCCTGTCACAACATTTACAGTTGAAAGATGTTATTGTCTCCAAATTCTCCTTCAACATTTAGGTCTTCGTGATGATTCTTTTTCTTCTAATTTTTCTTCCCATGATAATGTCAATCTTTAGAACATCAATATACTTTTCCTCTAATAATATGAAAGAATTAAGAGTTTTTTTTTTAAGACAATTGTGTCCAAACCTGTATCCTTTTACAACTATACCTCACCAAATGAATTTAGCAGCTACATTTGTACATTAAAAAAAATTATTTAGTTGTTTTTAGCTGGACAATGTCAACCATCACATGTAATCAAAGAAACATCTGCCTGCAATATCATCAACCATTCACCCCAGCTCAGGTCACCCTTACAGAAACCTCAATACCAGTTTATTTCTGGATGTGTTATCATCAGAATAATCAATAATCTCTTAAAATATTGCTTTGTGGTCAGCAGAATTAAAACCATGTGTTTCTTGATGACAGGGTGTAAAAAAGGGGAAATGCATGAATAAAAGAGCCATCTCTAAAACTAGATTAGAGAATGTTGAGAAGGGGGAGTACATATAATGTAATAATTGGCTAGTAATATGTATTGGTCACATGTCTGAGGGACATTTGGGGGCTGCATCTATTCATAACCTTGTAGTAGCCCCAAATCTTTGAGGTATTTATCTGACAATAGGATTCTTACAAAGATAATTATAAAGGCAATAAAAACATGCAATTTTCTAACTGCCCCACTGCATGAATACATCTATAGTATAACACGCATACATGTAAGAAAACCAGTCATTAATGCAATAAAGTGTATGCACTTTGATGTGACAACGCCCATGTTAAGTACACAACCACATGTGTATGTTGTAAGTTCCACCAGGTGAGTTTAATCTTGTAAATATTGACATGGGTTCCACCCAAGAGCTGACCTAAACATGACCCTGTTATGTAACAAGCTGATATGTTTTACTGCTTTCCTGAACATTGCATTGATATCTTCAGCCAGGTCACATACAAATGTATGATGCACCTGTAATAGCATATCCTGTAAAAATGCACAATGATCGCGGGCAAATCACAGGTAAATAAGCTATATGCCGGTGCCGTGCGATGTTCAAAATGTTTTGAGCGTCAAACGTATGACGACGTTGATAATATCAACACATATGAAAAGCAAATCGCATTAAATCATGTGATTCTGACCAATGTGTCTATTGTCCTACATTCATGTTGATGACAACCATTCATCTATAAAAAAACAAACCTTTTTACGTGTTGTGTTTCTTGTCATTTCAGTCATACTTACCGTTACATTTTGCATGATATTCCATTATAAAGTCAAGGGTAACACAAATCTAATTTAGAATGCAGCAACCCGCCGACGCACCACAGTCCAGTGAGATACACCCTGAACATGTCCCAGACAAATTAAAACAGCTACATTTGTATGAAGAAAAATACTACATCTATGAAAGACAAATTATATATCTATGTTACTGATATTCCTCTAGAATAACTGTACACCATCTGGTGTGGAATTTAGCCTATTTTCCCCTGAAGCATTTCTAAACTTGTTTCTAACGATCCTTGTGATATATATGATGCATGTTTCCTGCTACCCAATAGAAAAGGAATGCAGGTCAAGACCTTTCGGAGTCAACACCTTAAAAATCAATATTGACCCTCCTTGAAGCTAAATGTCACCGAGATAGTTTCATCAGATTCAAGGTTGAAAACAAATAACGGTCTTTAGACGAACCAAAAAATGCCTCAGTAGAATTTAGTGTTTTAACTCATCGAGTAATTAATATAGTTACAAATGAAGCTAAATAATCTAGTAAGCTTATAAAATGCCTTCCCTTCGTAAACAATGTTCTTGTGTCTGCAGCAAACATTGTCCCAAATTTACAATTTGTGCATAATCTGTAAGTATTTACACACCAATAAAACAGGCAAGTATATGTTCCTTGCAATGGTTGGGCTCATTCGGATTTTGATACCATACCATGTGCATATGGTTTAACATTACAAGGGATATACAAAATACTGTTCAAGTATATCTTACCCATTTGTTGAAGAGACAAGGCAGCAGATAGTAAGAGTGATGCACCAGTTTGTACTTCCTCCGTAGCACAACAGGTGTCCCCATGATCCCCTACATGCACGTCTTCACTTTCTCCTGCCCAACAACTTTCACTTCTCCTGAAGGAGCCTTTTCTTTAAGGTCCATGAAGACTCAAAGTTGAACAGCTTGCATTTTCCACGCTTTCTCAGTCGAGCAGCACTTATGGTAGTAGACGATCCCTTATCCCATATATAAAACTGTCAAAAGTGTTCTTGTCTAGTACATGTATAAACATGTCCAAGCAAACACAACAAGACACAAGTGTCCCCAAGTCTGCACCAGAAAACATACACTGTAGACTTTCACCCTGTCATCCTGCAAATCATCAGGTAGCAATGATATTCGTAGATGTGTTGCCAGAAGTTAGAACTATTAGAAGAACATAGGACCTACAGTACAGCCCTACACAGTACCACTGACTCCCACGTCTGTGTTTGCTCATTGTCAGTAACAATCTGCCAATACATTACAATAGTGAAGGGCGTACATGTCACGTGTGACTGGGAGGGGCGTCTACAGAGGAAATGTGAACCAGGCATTGAACCCGGACTTCCAGACTGGTAACTCCAGACAGACACGGAACTAACTAACGTCCCTCTGGCCCACTCAGATCCCTAAACAGATGATAGACAATAAATAAAAAAGCTTCCTAATCTTGATATCAGCGTAACACACATCTTGTGCCTGTCTGAAGCATTCCTCAGGCATCCATGGTACAAGTACACATCTCTGGCATAACAAGTGCTCCATCATTAGCTTCAGCTATATCAACTGCCATCTGTCAATCAGTAACTCATAATCAAACAGTCATCAGAACATGGCAACACCTCTTAGAGAAGATTCTGCATGACAATGTGAGAAGACTGCGTACACTGATGTTTAAAACACACGGGTACGTAGCACTGCGCTTATAACGATGTAATGATTGTCACGTAGCCATGATCCAAGATGGACTTGAGGCCAACAGGTAATTATTGCTGATAACAACTGCAGATGTTACAGTAACTGTTATATCTAGTCTTCACCACTGTACATCCAAATCCAGTTGTACTTCAACCATTAGTCTTGAAGATGTTGTCTGATGCTGGATGAAGATGTTTTCTTCCACACGCATTCACCTGAGGTGACCTCACCTGCTGCGGCCCCACCTTATCAAGGACAACCTCAACTGAAACATGATCCCGTCACCATGACGATACCGAATATACCGATCCTCATCCGATGTGCCACAGGTATCCATGATATATAACAGGAGAACAATGTAATTCTGTCAAAGAAGGCATTCCCACAGAGCAGTTATCCGAGTGGCGCATGAAGAAATATCATTTCCTGCTGTCAGTCCTATGAAGTGCGGCCAGTATTACAGTATTTACTGGGCTCCAGGGATGGGAGGCCAATATCTCGCTCTCAAATTTGTACCTTCAGCACTCCATAATTTAATAAACCCAATATGAGGCTACATTCAGCTGATGACGTTTGGAAAAAGAACTTGTGATAAAATCTGTGTTGTTGTTACTTGAATATTCCATTTTCATAAATGTTCCTGTGCTACATGTAAATAACTACGCTACACGGTCCACTATACCATGCGTACGTGTATAGAATAAACGCGTTTTGATTATGCGAATATCAATTTAACACTCCTATGATTTCTCGGACTCATTCCAAGAAAACGTTTAAGTTTTACGTCTCTGACAATAATCATTGAAAAGCCTCCAGCCTGGACCATTACCCTGCTTGGTCACACATGGGGGGGTTTAATAAGAGCAGGGCTGAGTGATGGAACATCAATTATGCCTGCTGAATAATGATAGGGGAGATTTGTGTGTAAGCAATACAGGCAGCTTCAAGCTAATATTGGACACTACCTTATTATGAGAAATAGTGGAAAACTCCCTCGCAAATTAATATGAAAACCACCAGGAGGGCTTTCAGAACACACAAGAGAATGGAATTTTCTTCGCTCCAAAAGTGTGAGTCATGTCATATCATATCATATCCTCTCCATACTTCCCATAGCTAAGATAATATCAAGATGACCCAAATTTCACAGGAGGCAAGCGCATGGAAGGAGAGTCAAGTCAAGAATGCTAAACGACCTAGCAATTTCTCCCACCACACAATGATAAAATAGAATATATCACTTTGATAAATGTCATCAGTTACACTGTATCTGATATTTACAAGGGAAAGTATAAGATAATGTCTACCCTTAACACATATCATACTGTAGCCCGAACTGCAGTACGCTATACCTTCACAAGGGGTCTCTTCTTCCAAGAATTAGAATGCAACAGAGTCCCATTCCTCAGCATGTAATACACTAATACTTTGGACTCTATGGGAGTTTAATAGCTGTTTTGTGCATAAAAAGATGACAGCAAACTGAGCAAACATTATTCAAAACACACTCAACTTGAACTTCAGTGCCATCATTAGAAAATCACAGTAGCATAACATTGAGAAAGAAAAAAAAATACCGAAAGGAAGTTGTCAGGGAACAAAACCTTCATCAACATAGCCCTATTTACAGTAGCAATACCATCAGGCTGTCCTGTAATCATGACACAGGACCATGATGTTGACTGTACAAGTGTGCAGCAGCCCCACCTATTTACCCACAAACATTACTGCAGGCATGTCAGGGTCTCCTGTGTTTGCCCACACAAACACAGACAGTCATCAACCTTTCAAAGCCTTCATCCAACAGGTTGGCCACCCTAATGGTGATGGATTGTACAGGATGGGGAAAAACTGGGGCATGGCACTCAACACTGGATTGTAACATTACACTACTTCAGTTCAGCTGCTAGACTTCTAACATGCCATAATGCTTAGTGACAGAATTTAGGAAAGATGTGCCTCCAGACAACACAATTATATGTCCACAGTTTACTGTATTATCTGTGATAAGGAAAGGGTTCATTTTATACAGAGGGCAAAGGGTCAAATGTTGTTAGTAATCAGTTGTTACCTAGCTGTTAAAGAATGTCAGGAATATTAGTTTGATAAAAACTGTTTTTACGGATCAAATGTGAAAAAAAAAAACTTGTTTTTGAAACGTTAGCAATGAATTTGGTGCAAAAAATGCTACCTTAGTGTTGAATATGCATGTCACATTCATGTCAAACCCACCCAGACCAATCTAGGGAATTATTGCAACAGTCTGTATAGATTTCCATTTTGGCTGGCATGTCCACGATCTGCCAAACAACACAACCTACACCTTCTGCATACAGATTTGTCAGGCACTGTCCAAAACATCTGTCTATTCTTAGGTTCTTCAAACCAAACTAAAGGAAGAAAAGTAACATACGTTTAAAGAGAACAATACTCTCATATACTCTGCTATTCAAATGTCCTTTTACGTGAAATTTCTGTAACGTTACCTCCGAGAACAAGGAGGTTTCAACAAAAAAACCTGATACTGATATGTCATGCCACTTTGACATACAGCAGGGTGGAAAGCCTGACACCCCTTCTCACTATTTCTTCTGTTTGTTCTCAGGTGTAATGTAACTACACACGCCCACACAGGTACATGCCTAAACACAACAGGGCTCAGTTTCACAACAAGGTTTCGCCTCGGACCAGTCCGGTTCGTTTCTGTGGTTAAAAGGGGGCCGTCATGGTCATTAGCAAAGAATGACACCACACTTCTCTATTTATGGGAGTGCACACAAGTGAACTATTTTGGTACAGGTGTGTGCCAATAGACTTACCACCAATATGCACATGATTTAACACTATGTGGACTCCATATAACTGTATAAGCATTCTATGACTGGCGTATGAAATTCAGTTGTTTTGTTAAAGGATTGAAAAGCATTCATAGCATTTAAGTGTCATGAAAGACAAGTGTCAACGATGTAAGTGTTCTCACCCTATCTGGGCATCTGTCTGACTTGTAAAAGAAACTGTTTTGTTTTGCTGTCAATCAAAAATGGAGCATTAACAGGTGGTTTTGTCGGATGACATCATGCAACCTTTGACCCAGAAACATCCAGTTATCTGGATGTATATACAATGTAAATGCTTGATATGACTGTTCTGTATTTCTGTAGGAATATCAATATAATACAGAGTGAAGTTTGGTTGGGGTTGTTAATCCCCTGGGCCTGGGTCTAGGGCACAGTATTGGAAGGCAGAGCCCATCCCTCTCCTTCCACCACCTTTTACCTCCCCAATCAAAAACAGGCATTCACTTTTACACCTGAATGGGGTGAGGAAAGTCAACCAAAGTCAGGTACCCCTTTATAAACCTAGGTGGAGTTAGGAAAGTCATGTTGACAGCCTTTTCCAAGGACACAAGGTCTAGCCATGAATTGAACATGTGACACTTTCATCTTGTGTCAGCTAGCCTAGCCACTGAGCCATTGGATGCCATGCCAACTAGTCAGGTTTAACTTCAAATGACTTTTATGAGGAAAAACAGCTGACATAACAGCACATTTTAACCAAATTCAACATAGCTCAGGTATAAGGCTGAACATAATTGCAGTATTGCAAACATACTCCTAGGAAGAGTGTGGCTTTTGTCCAACACCCATTTTGAAAGCCTCATAGACACTTTCTACTTCAAACAGTCTAAAGGCTATCATCAGCATTTGTTGCCATAACTCCTACTGAAGGCTGAGTCATCAGTTTCTCCTAGTTACAAAAGATACACTGATCACCCCTCTTTTCTGAATAGACTGATCCAAAATCAAACAACACTGACAGAAACAGCATGGACTTAAAAGTGATGCCATTTCTACCATGGGGGTGATAAAGAGTAAACATCATTATAAAAGGGAAGTGGACTTGTGTACATTGAACTTGACATAGTTTAAAAGTTTGCTCAGGGCAGGTGTACTGTTCTTTAAGAGTCTACAGTGCACACTTCTTTCTGCAGTGTCAAAAGCTCCATTCATGGCCATTGTCGATACAGACCACACACTGCTTAGTGCTAAATCAACATACTTTGTACTGGTAGCAGTTCTAGTGCCAGAAATTTGACCGAGTGTGTGGCAAAGCTAACCCGTGGCTAACTTGGTTGACCAAACACACTGTCAAGTGAAGTGCAAAAAAAATCACAGCATCTTAACTGCAACTTTAACAGTGAAGTACTGTCTTCTCACAGACCACCATGGTTTGCAATGAAGCTTGGCATGCTTCGTAAAATAAAACAAACTGCATGCTAAACAAGTTGCCATGGCAAAAGCAGAGCATTCGCTGATGCACAGCATTCTATGTTCAAGAGGTGGGCACTGAATTTAGTGAAACGGTGGGAAAGACAAATGTAGCCTATTATATTTGTCAGCTGTCGTGTAGATCTATATGTACTGGATGATATGCATCAACAATTTTTTATGGACATTTTCACTCACATTACAAATGCAAATCATACTTTGTCTTCTTTCCTTGCCAACATACATGTAAGTGTTCATGTTAAAGCTTTGTAGTGCATTGTTAGATATCAATAAGTGATGCATTTCTAACTGATCATGATTTACTGATTTATCCTATAGATGGAGCAAGTATTGTTCATTATCAATGGTAGCCATCTTGAATTTTCTATTCAAAGTGAAGGTCAGACAATGACCCCTCTTGATCATACGCATCATGCACATATAGAATGTAACTCTATTTTCAGTTGGAGACACGGACCCAAAATCTGGGACCTCAATGTCCCTGTCATACAATAAATCATTGGAACACTGGCACAGACAGCAATTTTGAAATATTTCGCATCGCATCTATTTTCAATACTGTGTGTCCTGATGACAAGTCATGCTAAGGCCATGGACAAGATCACCATCCTGTGTGTTATTAGAAATGTCAAGGAACTCCTGTAAATGTCTTTAAGTTAAGATTTAATTTCATGGTAGGGAGAAGAGGGAGTGTGCATGGTGGTAGTGCTATAGACTAGTCACATGATGTGCATAATTAATAGAAACTATAGCCTTAAGTTGGCAGTGAAGTGGTCACCAAGAAAACTGCAAAAATAATACAAACATGAAATTTTCAAGTACAAATGTACCACCCCACCCCTTGCTGTACCTTGCACTTCATTTTTTTTCTCTTCCTTATCACACCACCAGCCACACGGACCTGCACCTCACCTGAATGAGATGCCCTCACAGAGGGTTTTGTTCAGTATCAGATTGAGACTGAGATTGAGACCCCCCTCCCTGCAACCCACTTTTAGAAGAAATTGTCTGGCTTTTGGATGGCCAAAGCTGGGTATAACGAATCAACATGTTTATGTCACAGAATTCAAAGTTATTCACAACAATTCAACTATGTATTTCAAAGCTATTTGAAACCATATAGGGACCCATTTAACTAATCCCAGTCTACTCCAATCAATTCTATCCTTAAGTGCTCAAATCATACTTGTGTGACTACCCAAATGTTTTACTATAGACAATTTGACTATAGACTTGACCTGTCCCTGGTTTGTCCTCCAGTGGACATCTGGCCTCAACTCAGACCAAACAGGAAGGACCTATCCTGTCTATTTTGAGACAAGTCACCTTGAAATATCCTATTTCATCCCCATCATGTGCTGTATATCCTTTCTCTGTCTGTCAATCTGTAGCCAGCTGTATCTATTACCAGTACAGAAAATTTAGGTACAGGTAAAGTCCAGGTCCAGAGAATCAGGTCCTGAACCTGGACCTAATTGTTTGTGAATGGGCAATACTCAAAACAACAGTCCATTTAGCTACGAAGGAATAGACAGTAGAAACTTGATAAATCTGATTATCATCTCTCCTCTACGTCACTCTTGCTTTTTTTTTTTGACGAATAAAAGCCTAAAAACACATGACCGTCTGCCGCTGGTTCGATCCAAGATGGCGGCGACTTTTTGATAGCTGCGTGGCTCTGTTCCTCAAAATCAGAATTTGTGGCACTTTAACGACCCATCGACCTGCTATCGACTCACCAGATGAAGACCAAACATCCTGGGTTACTCTTAAAGTGACAATTCGAGACAATTCTGACGATCGGCTTCACATTGAAAGGCTTTCTGCACCAAGGGAGGGCACTGTATGGTAAGCCCGCGGCACCCCTCCCCACTCCCACCATGCCTAGATGTGAAGACTGCCGTGAGGCAGGAGCCCAGCCCTGTCAGGGGGATCTTGTTCTCTGCCAGCGCTGTTCAGACAAGCGTTTCCCCCCTAGCGGGTCTGGATCCGAAGCGGTATGTAAAGATGTTATCATCAACGATCTGTTATGTTTTACTGTTAACAAGATGGACAATCTTCCGTTCGACATCATTACGAAGTTGTGCACCGAAACGTACATGGATGAGGAAATAGAGTCGGCTAAGAGACTTGTATTTGATACATGTAAGCCGGACGAACGCTACATAAAGCGAAAGGGAGGAGACAAGTCTACCGCCAACATGGAGGATATTCAGCGAGTTTTGCATTCTACTGCTCCTCCGTCGTTACCTACTTTCGTGTCCGCAACTCTCCACCTCCCCGCTGTGTCACTGGAACATGTAGACATTTCTGTCTGCATGCAAGAGCTTCAGATCATGAGGCAGGAGATGAAACTGATTAGGGATTGCTCCATAGATTCGGTTAGAGTGCAGACTGAGCTTGTGGCACTCAGGAAAGAGATCTGGGAATTGAAAAACAGGCCAAGTTCTGCTCCGCCGGCACCGTCCAGTTCTGCTCCGCCGGCACCGTCCAGTTCTGCTCCGCCGGCACCGTCCAGTTCTGCTCCGCCGGCATCGTCGACTTCTGCTCCGCCGGTAGTGTCGACTTCTGCTCCGCCGGCAGCGTCGACTCTCGCCTGGCCGAAGGAATCCTACGCCGATGCCGTATTGGACACCTGCCCGTCGGAGACTATCCCTAAGTCCCTACACGCGGGCTTATCTGGTCGGCAGGTGGAGAGGGCGCCTACCACAAAGTCATCGCAGGCATCCCGACGTCGTGGCTACTCGAGTGACTCTAGGGCTCTAGCCCGACCGCAGTCCACCTCAGCTGGTGGCCACAGTGACCTTGACTCTGAGGGCTTCCGCCTGGTGCAGAGAAAGAAGAAGAGGTCCAGGGCAGTGGTGGGTACGGCTGTGTCGTCCAGTCTGTCTGCGGTTAAGTCAAGACCAGCGGAGATCTTTGTGACGCGCCTTGAACCGGACACACTGACTCAGGATGTTGAAAGGTACTTGACTGATAACTTGTCGCAGAAATGCGCAGTGTCCTGTTCTAAACTAACCACAAAATACGATGGGTATTCTTCGTTCCGTGTCACTGTTGACTACAATGCTCTGTCGGAAGTCCTGTCCCCATCTTTCTGGCCATGTGGGATCCTAGTGCGCCGGTTTCACAGTAGGCGACGCTCTTCCACTTCTTAACTATGGAACAGATAAGTAAACTAAATGTTGTATCATACAACTGTCGATCTGTCAAAAACTCTTTACAAACTGTGAAGGACCTATGCGTTACCGCCGATGTTATTTTGCTACAAGAACACTGGCTTTTGCCAGACGATTTATCATATCTATCTAACATAGATGGAAACTTCCTTGCCCATGGTACTTCCCCTATAGATATGAGTGAAGGTCTGATTCACGGCCGACCCTACGGCGGCGTGGCTGTCCTTTGGCGGAAATCAATTGGTGCATTTGTCAATATCGACGACCTCAATGATGATCGTATTTTAGCCTTAAGAATTAATTCTGATGGCAAAGAGCTTCTGATTATCTGTGTGTACATGCCAACGGAATCTCACAATCACACCGAGATTTTTATGGAGAAACTTGGTAAAATAGAATCCTTCATAGATGAGTCTGGCATACCTAATGTACTAATTATGGGTGACTTCAATACACGGCCAGACGGAACGTTTGCTCCTCTATTGTATAATTTTTGTCTTGATGGCAACCTTCATATTAGTGACTTAGAGATGCTTCCTGAGGACACCTTTAGTTACCTCAGCGACGCGCATAGATCTACATCGTGGTTAGACCATTGTGTTTGCTCCGATTCTGTGCACCAGTGTATTTCTGAAATGTGTGTACTTTATGATTTTGTGTCTTCCGACCATTTCCCCCTTCGAGCTACTTTGGATTGGTCCACAGTCCCTGTGTTTACAAACACAGCTGACGATGTGGACTCCCCAGCCAGTAGATTCAATTGGGAACGTGCGTCTAACGATGTTCTGTTGCAGTATCACACCTGTACTGAAAACCTTTTGTCTGAAGTTATGCTTCCAATTGAAGCAATCAGATGTGCTGACCCGAACTGCAGGGACGAACATCACAGGGAGTCTCTTGACAGTTTTTCATATGAGATAATTAAAATACTACAGGAAGCTTCAAAAACTTCTCTTCCTGGCAGAAAACGCACTGTATCCCACTTGATTCCTGGTTGGAACGAAGTAGTTAAGGAATATCATAGTGCTGCTCGAGATGCTTTCACTCTGTGGCGGGAAAATGGTCGGCCTAGACACGGGGCCATCTGGGAGCTTTTACGAAAAACAAGGGCGAAATTTAAATACTCCCTTAGGCAGTGCCGCCGTTTCGAGGCTCAACACCGGGCCAATGCGTTGGCAACGTGTTTACATAAGGGGGATAGTAGGGCCTTCTGGTCGGCCCTTCGCTCCCAGAATGGCTCCAAATCTAGCATACCTTGTACAATTGATGGCCATTCGGGTGCATCCGATATTGCTAACATGTGGAAGAACCACTATAGCGCACTGTTAAACTCCGTCAATTCTACCGCACATAAGTCACATGTAAACAGCACTATTCAATCAGGTGTCTCGGACAATCCTGGAATGTCCGTTACTGTTGATGAAATATGTGACGCCATTAATGAGCTGTCCAATGGTAAAGCATGTGATGCTAATTGTATTTCTGCGGAGCACCTGAAGTACGCAGGTCCCCGGCTGCATGCGCTATTGTCATTGTTGTTTTCCGCTGTGCTCAGACATGGTTATGTTCCACCTAGGTTACTTAACACTGTTCTCATTCCGATCGTTAAGAAGAAAAATGGCAATGTGACTGACAAAGACAACTATCGCCCGATAGCGGTCTCCAGTCCTATATGCAAAGTTCTTGAAAGACTGCTTTTAAGGCGTCTAGATGAATTTTTACACTCTCCGGATAACCAGTTTGGTTTTAAAAAACAGCATGGCACAGACCTTTGTGTATTTGCCTTGAAGGAGGTAATCCGTTACTACCAGAAACGGGGCTCTCCTGTATTTGTGGCCTTCCTAGACGCCTCTAAGGCCTTCGATCGTGTAAATCACTGGCTGTTATTTAAGAAAATGATCGACAGAAATGTACCACTTTACTTGATACGTTTACTTGTAGCCTGGTATAATGTTTTAACCTTTAGAGTACGTTGGGGCAATGTCCTTTCTGACAACTTTACAGCCACTAACGGAGTGCCACAAGGTAGCCTGATATCTCCTTTTTTGTTCAACGTCTATGTCTCTGACCTGAGTGTTGAGCTGAATTGCTCTGGTGTTGGTTGCTACATCGGAAATGTCATTGTGAACCATCTGTTATACGCTGATGACATATGTATTATCTGCCCATCTGTTAAAGGTCTGCAAAAGCTAATGTCTTTATGTGAACGTTTTGGCTCTGAAAACCATATAGTGTTCAGCAAAAGCAAGAGCCAATGTGTATATTTTCCATGTGGTAGATTCAAATTGCACGGACTGCCTCCTTCAGTCACCCTTTATGGCACGGAATTGCAGTACGTTACATCTGTGAACTACCTGGGTAACCAGATTACCTCTGACCTGTCTGATGATGAGTCAATTCGCTATCATGTCAGAGGGTTCTATACCAAAGCCAATTCCTTGATACGAAAATTCCGATTCGCCTCTCCTGGAGTGAAGCGCGTCCTTTTTGATGCATATTGTTCCTCGATATATTGCGCTCAGCTATGGTGTCAGTATAACTTGGGTACGATTCGCAGGCTACGCGTAGCCTATAACAATGCTCTTAGGATTGTGTTAGGTTATCGAACGAGAGATAGTGCCAGCCAAATGTTTGTGACACATGGGATTGATACTTTTGTAGCTAGAAGGAGAAAACTAACGCATGCATTTGTACAACGCATCGCCACCTCTACAAACAACATTATCTCCCGGTTATACCACTCAGATGCCTTCTTCCATAGCAAATTCTGGACACACTATGTGAATCTTGTTTTCAAAAGCCCAGGCTAATTTAACTTTTTATTGTACATAAAGTGGATGTGTATTGTTGTATTGTATGTTTTAATGTGATATGGGCCAAGAGCCTGCAATAAAGTTGAAATTGAAAATTGAAAAATTGCTATGGTGCCGGTATAGTCGGTTCATTTTGTAATGGGTCCAATATCCGGTCCACTAAATTTTTCAGGTGCTTTTTTTCCGGACCAGTCCAACGAGAGAGAAAAACTTACCGGTACACACCCCTAGTGTCTACCTTTACCAGTATGTACTTTGACTATTTGCCTGTTCCTAATCCCTGAATATGCCCCCCTCCCCATATCTCAGTCCTACCCCCCTCCCCATATCCACATTCCCAGCTGCCCAACACATCTGTCGTCTGCTCCTGATCAAACTAACAGCAGGGTCTTACAAATAATCATTAACAAAATTACAGGCACTCCTCCCTCTATTACAGGCATCACTACCTCTTGTGAAGTTTATTACTAAACCTCTTGTGGCTAATTGTTTCAGACATCATTATTACACAGATAAATGATTTCCCTCCTCTACATAAAGGCAGATGTAGCAAGTAGTATTTAATGTAACTGGAAAATAAGGCATGCCCCAAATATTGTAGAATGTAACATCTACCAGGCTCTATGGGTCAATGGAAGGTGGTAGAAATTGGCCAAATATACGAATTACACACCAGAGGAGTTAGCTGGCTGAGGATTGCAGTTGCAAACTAACTAACTATACTGTACTGGCATGTTATTTGCATACTTAGCCAATTTCTGCTATTTTTCCAGCGACCTGTGGAGCCTGGTAGAGGTTATTTTAAATAAGGCAACGCAAAAGAGAAATGAGCCTCTTTTATATTACACTTTTACATAATCTACATCAATATCAATCAAAATATCAACAAGGAATATTTTCTATATTGTGTTGTTTAACCTTTTATTCTGCATTTCTCAAAATAGCCATGATAAAAGAATTTGTTTTCAAATTTGTAACATTGTAACAATGAGCACTCAGCTTGGTCTCCAGGCAGATCTACCAGTGGCATAATGAGTTTAGTTGGCCAAGGAAATGTTCTGAGTCACTGGAGGCTCAGAACAATTCTTGGCCAACTCATGATGCCACCGGTAGACTCAGCCTAGACTGTGTCTAAGCTTTATCTTCCTACTGTGATATTACTGTGTATATGTAGGAAGTGGTGGGTGTGTAGGATATTCACATGGCTGTACCGATTCTCTGAACCCCACAGCCACAGTTTCCTCAGCCCCGTTGTGCAAACATCCTGTACTCTTCTCAACAAATAGACCAGAGGATCTGTGAGAAAAAGACCCATTTGGATGGTCTCCTGTTGTTATATAATAACATCTACTTCAATATCGGGTGTATTTTGCAGCCAGCAGGTACCCAAAGTGAGGGTAATGAGGCTGTTTAACGTGGTCGAGGCACCTCCTCGAGCACGGGACCCCCGTTTTACGTCCCTCCCGGAAGACGATTCCGTGGAAAGCTTCGTGAGGCTACAGCAATCCGGACGTCCTTGGTTGGTCCCCCATCCAAGCACTGTCCGGACCGCGCGTTGCTTAACTTCCGAGATCGAGGGATCGGGTGTACCAACGCGCCACGCGGCCGTAGCTTAGTTCTTCAGTAGTACTTGTATTAACCAGTGATCATGGTGAAAATATTACAGGTGTATGTTACGTAATGTAAAGTAAATGTTGTCAGCATGTGAGAAAAACTGGTTGTGTAAAAGAAAACGATGTAATATGATCTTCCAACCTGATGAAATTATTTTTGGAAATGTTGTACCTGATTATGACTCAAAATGAAAACAGTATAGCAAAGGATAGATTCATCTACAGTTGATATACTATCATCCATTTGTAATCCATTTCCCAAATCTATTTAGATATCATTGAATACCTCTCTACATAAATCTTCATTAGCAATTTAAAGCAAACAAGGCAAGAGCAGAGGTCCGTATATCAAATTTAATACTATGATAGGGTGATAATATATGATATGATGGTTCGGCTTTCGAAATATAGCCTTTGTGGTGTTACTATTTTTTAGAAGGTATTGGAAATGTTGTTCTCCATGCCATAAATATTTAGAATGTTCCAGAAAAACACTAAGACATTTAGAAAGTGTCAACAAATTTTGAAATCCTCAGAAACCATGTAATGTACATTAGAAATAGATACAAAGATTTCAAATGAAATGTAAAGAATGGCAAGAAACATCCACGCGGTGACTTGGAATCGACTCTACTGTAAATGCATTTAAATTCGCGGGGATTTACTTTTGCGGTAGCAGGAAAATGGAGTTTTCGTGGTGGTTAAAACCACCACAAACATTTCTGCATCTACAGTAGTATGAAAGACAATTCCGTTCAACAACCAAGTCGACAGAATTGCCAATTAGACCTGCAGTACAAAACTATCCGTTTGCTGACAACCTCCCATCACAAGCTGTCAATCAGCCATCACATGCTCGTTAGGACCCTGCGCTAATTGGTATTCAGTAAATGGGATGCCATATATAGCCATAAACACAAAGAGGGTCGGCCATGGAGGGTTTTATCGTCCAAATATTCGTGGCCTGTCGGGATTCCGTCAAAGCTCCGAGTGTAATTGATTTCAGGTATCGCAGAGATATCGGGAGTATGGGAGGAATACATCCGAAATGCAATCAGTCTGCTGCTAGTGATACATATTCAGAAATGATAAAAGGGAGATATGTGATGAAAATGCTATACCCTTAGCTATCGACTCACTTGACAAAGGAAATATCAATGTGGCATTATAGTCACGTAGATAATACTATTTCTGCTACTGCTCCTTTTCCATGTGGACTATAGACAAACTGATTTAAATTTGTCTGGCCTTTTCTTAGATTCCAGAGGGATAAGCTGACATGAAAATACTGTTAAACTAAAACGAAGACCTTTTTGCAGGGATTTAATTTTGCGACAGGGTGAAAATTAAGTGTTCACAGTACTTCGCTACTAAGTTCGCAGTTGAAACTGCCATGAAGGGTTTTACTATAAAATGGGAGATGTTTGCAATGGTATGTGGTATGTGGTCAATATAATAATTCAATATAGCCATTCGAACACATCCCATTTTACAGTGTAAAATGATCAGAATGTAAGACAGGCATTATGATTTGCTTGTACATGTATTTCATTTTATATCAAACCCGGACCAAATTTACATTCAAATTCGGTGTTCCAACTAATCCATATTTTACAGTATGGCCCGGGGCTCCATACATTGATTAGAACGATTAGAACTATTCAACATGTTATCTGGAACAGATGCTGAAATCTTGCATGATCTTACATTGTTGTCATCACTCACACTCTGACACTGACTTTATAGATTTAAATCTTCGAATATTACATTCTTCATAAATAGCTTCTCCTCACTCGGCTGATTTACTTACTATTCTACTACCTTCTAAATTGGATGACACAACAACAAAAGAAACTGATTTACATTGATTTACACTCAGGGAAACGGGTCAGCTTTCATACTAATGAACCTAACTACCCAATTGCAAGGTACATCATACACTGTGGAAATAATTCAGCTATGACTAGTATGTGTATGAGAGAGATGACAAATTTGACTTCTAAAAGTATATTTCTTACCTTCGGTTTCAAAATAAAGTCTTAGTTTATGTATCTTATTATATAAATGTCCATATCACAGCACAACAGGAAAATCCAGATAAACATTTGATAAAGGTAAAAAAAATATACATTTTACTGCGCAATCATGCTCACAGAATAACCTTAGCAATCTAAATGGTACAGTCCAGGAAATTTGATACATTTCTATCATTTCTGGCCATGTCCTTGGGAAACTGACAGCAATGGCAGCCAGGTCAGAGTTGAAAGGCCCAGCTATAGTGGCACAGTAACCACCTTTGTATTCCTGTCACTCCTACAGTAGTCCAGCTGTCAAGGTCATACTCAGTCAACCACAGACTACTCATGTTTCCAACCTCAAGGCATAGACTCATTAGATTAAATGAAACGATATTCAGTAAAGTGGAAAAAAGAATTACAGTCTACATCAAAAACGTATATTACATTTGTGCATTCTGGAATAAAGGTAATTTTGCGGAGGGGGGCTTTGAATTGTTTGTTGGCACATTTCAGTACCCAAAATAGACATATAACTACTTTCTGTCACTATCAAGGAATGATACAGGCATCATACAAAATTTACAAAATGTATAAGACTGCATAGATGGGATGATAGAACTATTTGACTCAAATGAGGGTCTTCATCATGTGGACATATTCACAACGATTTACGCTGAATTCAGAAGAACCCCTTACACATTACCCCCAAATCAAGGAGGGCGATTACGCAAAGATTGGTCCTCTCTCTACGAATAGCATGAATATGATGACTTTCCCTATGAACTATGGGAAATGAAAATAGGCTGCCAATGTCAGGTGTCAATGGCAAATCTTGTGCATGAAAGTTGGCACATTGCTCTAGCCAAATTGACAAGACATGCCACCTCCTCCCCTAAAAAGTTAACTTTGAGGGGGAGGAGGTTTTGATAACTGCACAACTACAGGGATGACAGTTAGTACAAAACACACAAACACCCCCTCAGCCCCTCCCCATACATTACTTACAATCAAGAATGATTGATGAGTCAGAGAGAGAAAGTTTTCAGTAGCACTTCAAAGTCAATACCTGGTTAAATAAATAAATGAAATGAAATGAAGTACAGTATTGAATGCTCCAGTTGAACTTCAAGCCAGGAAATGAACAAACAGTGCTCTTTGGAGATGGAAAAAGATTGTCATTGATGGAAGGGAGTTTGTATTTCAAAGTTAAGATGAATTTCAAAGTTTAGTCAAGGACATTTCAGTTATATAATCTCCTTGGTTTAGGCAATAGCTGTAGCAACTTGAACAGTCTTCTCCAATTCCTTAGACATAGATTTCCTTACATACATGTAGGGCATCCATGTGTGTTCCTTACAAGATTTATGTGGTGTAGACAGGCACACATGTCTGTGGTGATGAGGGCAGAGTTATCAGGTCCACAGGGAGGGATGTTTACTCTTCCTGTTGTCACATCCTGGGTGTGCCCAGGTGTGGGAGGGGGGCAGGCCAGAGTTGGGGTCATGACCTTTCTTATTATATCAGCATGGCTTTCTATCAAACTTCTAAGAAACTTAGTATTTCCTTCAGATAAGTTTTACCAAATCATCTAAACGATTATGATTGTCATATGCCCCTAAAAATATGTACATAGAATTAGAAAGAGCTTCAAAGCCTTATTTTGTACAGATCAAATATTGATGTCAAGTTGACTCATGTCAAGCTCAGAGGTAGCCAGAATGGGTCAGCAATATTGTTAATTTGAATTTGATATTCATCAATATTTTACATGCATTTGTTAGTCTTTTATGTTGTGATAAAATAGAGATATGTGGAAAAGTTGTTAATTTTACACAGGAAGGGTGGTAACCCTGATGACCCTTCAAAACAACGCTTCACCTCCTTCTATAAACTGTGACCGTTGTGCTTGAACTTTTGTGTTGAAGTGCAGTTTGCACAATTGAGCCCACACCCCGAGCCAAGTGCCGTGACCACTCAACAGGTAACGCCTACAGGTGAAATAGCTATGACATTATTGATGGCAGGAAACCAGTACACTACAGTCTGTCAGACTCTTCAAGGAGGAGTTAGCATTCCAACGTAGGGGTGGGTACCGCTGCAGAAAATTCAGGTGCAGGTACGGTTCAGGTCCAGAGGATCAGGTCCAGGACCATACCTGTGATGTTGCGACTGTATATATGTTGCTCTTGTTATTTTCTTTGACCTCAAGCCCCAAAACACTTTTACGCCTGCATATCATCAATTAATTTTCTAATCAGTCCAACATCCGGTGCACTGATTTTTTCAGGTCTGTTTTTTCTGTAGACCATACCGGTACCCACCCCTATCTACAGGTGAAATAGCGTCATCATCAACAACAGAAAACCTGTCAGACTCTTCAACAGCTAGCATTCCTGTGTATTCAATTTGTTGGTGCCACCCGTCTTAATTACAAGTACAGCAAATGACATACTTGAAATTGCACACATCCCCGCTGTCCAACTTCAGTCCTGTCAACATTATATACTGTTGACAGGCTACATGCATAAACCTATTTGTTGCTATGGCAACCTTTCCAGACATCTCAGAAGAAGGGTAACCAATCCCCTTTAAAAAATGTAGAGTTCACTGGAAATATTTTAGGTACACGTATCATCTAAATGAAAGGAGGGCGGAGAAACTTGAAATAGCATTTTAATTTGGAGGGACAGGAATTTGAAAAAAGGAACTCAAAATTGGTTCCTTCAAATTCAGACATTGACTGACAATGAAGTTTCGTTTGCATATATACTCATATTCTTTAATAGTATGTATGATTCAATTGTTTATTTAGATTATCACATAATGTATCAGGAAAAGATATTTTCAAAGAGACAAAATGCTATGCTTGATATCCCATCAAATAGAAATGTCAAATCTCATATTACTCATATTTCAAATTTTTCCTATATAAGTCTTAGGCCTCACACCAGTAAATGCTACAAAACACTAAACAGCATAATTCATGAATTATCATGAGACCCAGAGTGCTCTCTCCATAGATAATGACCATTGGGGAATGAGGTAAGATGGCGTCATGTGGAAACTTGGCGCGGCGCCAGCCCCACATATCTGACACCACAGTCAAGTTCACGGTCCTATAGCAGCTGTCTAACCCTTTGTCCCTGTCTAACAAGCCCGGCCCACACACCCAGTGGAACTAATCTTAACTGCCATGCTTCTTCTACCTGTCACACACATCTACTCTAACTGTAACAGGAGTAGTGACAGTTGGGACTGTTATATGAGCAGTCAAAGTTTTAACAGCTGGGATCAACATTCCGCATTGTCGTGAATGTTTTATGCGTGTCGAAAATCAATGAGGTAACAATAGGAGAATTTCAGAGGAATTGTTGGACATGTTTTTTTGATTGCGTACAGGTTTTGAGTATCACATTTTTGAGATATACCAAACACAGAAATTACAGACATGTATAATCTCTATGTGGAAAAAAAAAAAATTGGAAATGGCATATTAGACAGAGCTATATAAATTTTACCACTATCTGTTCTTACTTACTGCTTATAGTAGTTATACTTCTTAAATACTTCATTCTGCCTTAAACCATTCTTCTTGGTAAAATTAAATGCATCCAATGCTACCTCACTAGCAGTAGACTATTCTATTTATATTTTGTTGCAAAACTTAAACCTATCGTATGAAATATCCTCTCACTGTACAGGAATCTGCCAAAGAATTTTCATGGAAGGATCTCGGAATACCTTCTAATAATGCTCCACACAAATTTGGTGCTAACACACATACACAGTGGATAGCAATGACCCAAGGAGTGACTGACTGTCTTCCTTCCTGTGTGCATATACTGTAAATGCATTTAAGTTTGTGTGGATTTACTTTTGTAGTAGCGGGAAAATGGAGTGTTCGTGGCAGGCTTTTAGCTAGGAATTAATTTTAGGGCGTCCAAAGTAATCGGAGTGATCTGCGACGCGAGCATTGTAGGGGGTCTGGGGGTATCCCCCCGGAAAATTTTGAAATCATAACCCTCTGAAATGCTATTTCCTGCATTTTGAGGTGCATATTTTGTAGAATTCAGCCAAGATTTTTTTGTGTCTGTTACGATATGTTTGCCCTGACTGAGGCTGGGAGGAAAAATTTGGGCGTCCGTAGTGCGTCTTGCTTAAAAGTAGTGCGTCCGATTTCTTATGTTTGTTAGGACAGTGCGTCTAAATGACGCGTTGACGCATCCCTAGCTAAAAGCCTGGTTCGTGGTAGTTTTAAGTTCCGGTAGCGCCATAGACTGTAGTAAAAAACTATAATGCATTAATGGAAAAATGTTTGCGGTAGTTTTAAGTTCGGTGAAGTGGCCACCGTGAAAACCACGAACATAAAACCACCGCAAACGTTTCTGCATTTACAGTATACAGCCAGTTGGGAATGATCAGGAGTACCAGACATGGCAGAATGATCCGGACTACCAGACATGACTCACTGCCTACGTACAGACTAACTTACTTTACTCCTACACCAGGCATGCATTATGAAGTGGACATGTCTGGCCTATCTGCATGTATATCCAATAAAGACCCGGCATCAAGGCATCACGTGCAGTCCCCGCCTCTACAATTACTTCAAGTGCCGCCAAATCTGTGGCAGGCAGGAAATGTGCCCCCCTCCCATCTCTCCCTCTTTATATTGACTTACCCTAGCTAGCACAGTTTCATGTCTTACATTGCCACCTTCCTATTTCTTTTCTGTCAAGCCAATATCATCTCATTCACGAAAGCAATCCATATGATAATCTTAAAACCTATGTACATCTCAGTTTTTTCTGCTACTTGTAATAGCATAATCACTGTATATTCAACATTTTCTAGAATGTGTCAAAATCTATTTCTTTTTCTTACTCTCTTCCTAGCCTCTACCAGGCTCCCAAGGTCGCTGGAAAAATAGTAGAAATTGGCCAAATAGACTGAAAACACACCAGAGGAGTTGTTTGGCCAAGGAATACAGTTTGTGACCTGGGAAAACTGTATCCCTCGGCCAACCAACAATTTCTACTATTTTTCCAGCGTCCTTGGGAGCCTGGTAGAGGCTGCTCTCTTCCAATTAACTCTTCTGTCATACCACTATTCAGCATTATGCACTGCACAATAAGCCAACTATATTCGATTTTAAAAACTAAAGACTGAAAGACCAACTTGACAGCAGAATCAAGATACCGGTAGCATGTACCAACAGTATGAAATGTAGTACTAGTATCCAGTATTGAAATGCTACTCAGGAAATGCGCTATCCCCTTTCTATCTTTTGGACATCGTCCCAAAATAAGAAGCATAGCAAAGCTTTATGGACTCCAGACTTACATACTGATGTAGCATGACCCAGACTGATAAAAGAATACTCTGCATTTCCTAAATATCAGGGACATTATTTGGACACTACCTCTGTTACTGGGAAAATCCTACATCCATCGTCTTCTTCGTGCCTAGCCCTAATCTTTAGTCTATCAGTATTAAATCAGCAATCTAAATGAAAAGGCCAAAGTCTAAGATACCTTTGTTACCAGGACCCTCAAAATACTGGAAGCATATGCACTACTTTAGTGCATCCAAAATTGCAGCTGTGCATCTTTTGTGCACTGGTACATCTAGATATTTTGTGTATGGTTAAATGCATTTTTAAGGTATTGTCACTGACTGTCCTACACCACATGTAACTATTTAGTATACTCTTGACATTTAGTGTCAGAAAAAGAATTTTCGTAATATTTCTCAAGATCTTGGATTTTCCTTTGTGACTAGGTTTTCCTTACATTCTGCTTTAGTCTATGCTATTGACTCAATAATTTCTTGTACACCTAAATTTTTAAGTAGATCTTATCCACACTCCTTGATACGAATTCAATTTAACTCCATTCTCAGTAAAATGAATTTCAAGCCCTAGTGACTACAACATATTATTATTGCACTATATAAGTTATAACACTCAATCTTATGATCCTAGCTTCAAGCAGTATCAAGTATCTTGAAAGAGGTAGGTTGAAAAATATCATTTGGAATTTTCACCACTTCTGCAGTCAATTAAAAAGTGCTGTGCTGACAGGAATTGGAAGTGTGATGTAATAACCTGTAATAAAATGTTTGTGAAGTGTCTTACCTTTGTGAGGTGCTTGTTCACCCATTTTGTAAAAGTTTTCTTCTGAACTTGATCTCGCTCATCTGGAAGAAAGAACAATGGATTGGTCAATGTTACAAAATTTGTAATGGATGATATAAACATGTTTGTATCAGAGACACTCACAAAATCATTCCAACCAAATAAGGGCTCCAAATATATGAAACACCAGCATATGTAGGTTTGTGCTGTGAAAATATAAGTTGTTCAGGTATTTCTGATATCTACCTGCACCCAACCTGCACCTGTCTGTGTATTATGTATAGCATACATAAATGCATATTCATAAAAGGCTGGCAAAACAACCAAGAATGAAGTCCATAGATTTTGCTACAATCACAACACCAGTATTGCATTTTTAGAGATCCTGAAAGTAGACTAAGGATGTGTTTATTTTGGAGCAAACATTTACTCTGAAAAATTTAGATCATGTTATGGGGTCGTATGGTTACAGGTATAACAGATGGTTGTTCAGCTCATAACCAAGAGGTCTTGGTTCAAATTCCTTGATATGCCACTGACCTTATGCCCTTGGAAAGGCACTTTACATGACTTTCCTCACTTTGCTTAGGTGGAAATGACTACCTAGCTTTGGTTAGGGACATCCCTCTTATAGGATATGAAATGGAGGTCCCATATTTAAGGGCCAGTTAGTGTCTGGGAAATTATAATACCAAACGAGGATGATCAAAAGGGACAGGATGTTTCAGGTGTTGTGTCCTTTCCCCACCACCTGTTTTGTGAGGTTACCTGATACCCAGTGTAACAGGGTGGTAAGAACACCTGGGGATGGGGTAACCATGTCAGACTAAACACTTCTTACAAACATGATTAAGACGGGGTAACATTCTTGTCACGCCAGGTTACCCAGGTGAACCATACAGAGTGGAACATCTCTCTTGTTGTAGACTACAACAAGAGAGATGTTACTAGATTGAAGGGTCGAGAAATAGCTTGTAGGTCACACTTTGAAGGTGTGAATCGAAACAAACCTACACAATAGGATGTTGAAGCTCTAAGGAGGATGTCTAATACATAGGCATCCAAACATAAGCAGGTGAAAGACATTACTAGTTGTGTAAAAGAAAAGTCAACTATAGTATATTCTACAAACCTGATAATTATTTTCCAAACACATAATATTATACACTAAATATATTGATCTTCTGCCTATCACTCAACCTTTTTCATACAGGGGAAATTTGATGATCTCTATAACCATCCCTGGTATTACAGTTGATTCAGTTTCATACAGATTAACGTTAAGACCTAGGGGCACAAGGTTTTGGCAAGAAAAGGGGCAACATTTGCCAGTCTAAACAAAATGACTTTTTAACTCTCTACATTTAATTCATGATATGCCACAGTATTGCAAGTTTGCCACGTAACTCTTTGTGGTAATATTTGTTGCTGTAACAGTTCATTTTTTGCACAAAATTTCTCTAACAATGAGTAACATGTAATGTCCTGTTGGTGGTTTAAACAATTTCCAACATTGCTTTTCTATGGGCCCTAAAGCTGGCATACTGTATATCATATATGACAGTATATCTCATTATTCTCAAAAGCACTTGAACAATTCGGAGAAGTTTTGGTAAGCAGCCTAGTCTTACCAGAATCTTCCAAAGCCCATCCCAGCTGATACTATCAAAAGCTTCTGTAATATCTATAAAGGCAGCACGTAATCCTATTTTTGCTTGCTACACTTTCTTGATTCTGTCTCGTCTTAAGAAAAAAAGCCACGTGTATTGTACCTCCGTCAGCCCTAAAGCCGCACTGGCTCTCTGGTAAGGTCTCCTCAGTAACTGTCAGGATAAGCCGGCCCTGGATGACATTGACCAAGATCTTCACAGCAATACACACCAGCAGTGCTATCACGATAACGGTAATACTCGGATAATCTATCACATTTTCTCCATCCTCCTCCATCGCCATAACCGTTCTTTTACCTAAATTGCTTTGTATCCAAGCGTCACGCCCAAGTCGACGCCCAAAACCCTTTCCCGTCCCCCGCACTGACGTTATTCCAACACCCTTTAGACGGGCGTGCCTCCATAAAATTGACCTCTAGCACTAAACCCACATCAATAACAATGTCTTCCTGACAACCTACTTAAAATAACAGTTCTATCTCTCTTCAGCTTAAGTTTAATACAATGACCTTCCAATAAGTATTATCTTATGTTACACCTTAAATTGTGTACATTGGTAACAATACACAACTAGTGGTGCCTGTGATATTTACATATCCTGGAGATGGTTATAACTGCAAACAGTACTCAATAGTCGACAGATATGCAGTTCAATTGGATAGACTCTGAAGTGTGCAAGCAATTTTACTGGTCTTTCTCTGATTTATGTTCTTCATATGTAGAGACAGGGTTGACCTAAAATAGCCAATTCTCCCTTTAACGCAGCAATAATGTATTCCATATGACCCATGGTTCCTAAATGAAAAGATTTACTTATTGTAGTGTAGAGCTCTACATCAAGCAAGATATTGAAAATATTTCTGCCATTTCTTCTTTCAACAGTTCTTTCTTTGAGAGCTGAATCAAACGTTTTGGTGCTGCTCTATATTGGTACCCCTCCCCGAATAGTCTGCCTTTTATTTTGGCACAGCCAGACACGGGCAGTAAAGATGCAAATCACATAACATCAATATATATCAGGGCAGGCCGACAGGGGGCACACTGGCTTCCAACCAAGCAATGACGGCCTTTCAAAGGGTGGAAGCCTCAGTGGTTGTTCTAGTGTTCTGTGGGACATTTTGAATTCCCCCCTTTTACTGCATTAAAATAGATGCTTAGAATGATAGTGTTCGTGTTCAATTATACTAACTGTAATGCATAAATCAGTTATATCACAGTGATGGTTGGAACGAATCAAAAGATAATTGTCCGAGTACGAATAATGGTATTGTGATATTATGGCATTATGTTATGAATGTTAAGTATGCATTATGTCCTGTGTTATGTGCTTCATACACCCCCGAATATTGCACATGAGTATGTTTTCTTTCATACCAATCACCAAAACGGGCTCGGCCACTAAGCATGACTGTACCGCGAGGCGTGGACTGACAGATCCCATAGATTTCCCTTCATGAGTCAGATAATTACTACAATACAATAGTCTTCTTCTTTTCACTCCTCGTGGTAACACATCAACCTCTCTTTTCCCTTTTCAATGTGACCCATTTTTCCCTCCCTCCCACAATCAGATTAGCCACCTTACCCACTAGGTGGGCCGACAGGCTAACATTAGGTTGATGTTAGGAAAGGAGGCTGCCATATTGAAATACAACCCTCCCCCCTCTCCTAACCAGTGTCTTGTCACGCAGGGTTTGTCTAAAAGGACGGGGTGACCCCAAGAGATAAATGACATCGCACGTCGACTAAACGGTTCTAAAAGAGCAAGTAGGAAACCCTTGATTTGGGTTAGTGTCCATGTACTACTCTCATGTGGCCACTGATTCTTAAAATAAACAGGATATCTCACTGACATGCCACCAATGTGAGATAATCAGGATAAATCAGGGCTGATTTTGGGACAGGCACCTCTTGAATAGCCGGCTTTGGTGTGATAATGGTTCACTGTGGGGCGTTGAGGGTCGCTTAGGTCGTTAGGAAGGAACTGCTGATAATTACCCTATCTTAAGGACAAAATTGCTGGTGTATAAACAATGATAACAGAGACACATTGAGAATCATTATTAGAGGGAGGATAATTCTTTAACACTGCGTAAAACATGACAGAGAAGTGCAGCCCAAAACCATAACAGACCTGCGTAGGAGATTAATTAAACAGGATTCCCCATGTCAACAAAGTACACAGGAAAATTCTCAGTTATCCGGATATAAGGCACTGACAGTAGAAGGATGTGTTTAAGTCTATGTCTGCTAATCCAGCTGATATAACAAATGCCACATGGATCCAGCAACCTCCATACCATGAACGTTACACACTACACAACCCTATAGACAAATCATGGAGCAATTCTACCTCTGTATCGGCCGACCGTTTCCTCGTAAAGCGCAGTGACAACCTCCGGGTTAACGTCCGAGTCACAGACTGCATAGTAATCCCAATCTTGTTCCATAGCCTTGTCCATAGTCTTGGTTACAAGTCCTTAATGTGGAGACAACCCAAACGTCCGACTCTGAGGTGGAGATTTTGTAGTGTACTGAAGCTGGTGCATCCAGCAATGGTCGGACCTACCAAACCGTCCATTTCACGGGGGTTACAGGGTTCACCAACCAACATTCAGTCCCTCCCGTGGATACCACGGAGAGGACAGATGTCACGAACGTGTCTCACTTTCTCCCAAGACTGTCCCAGAGTTGGAAGATCCTTACAGAAAACAAGCTTTTATTTGTTCTGTTCTGAATGGTCGGATTCCCATGCCCTCTTTTTAAAATACAAAAGGGCTGGACTGGACCAACTACCGATGGGGGACCAAGGTTATGTAAATATTCCTCCCACAAGCCACATGGCCAACTAGTACATATTAACCTGTACACTAGCAGTCACAATAACCGTGCATGCCTAAGAACTTATTTCTATGGAGATATGGGTATGTCAGATCAGTTATGACAATTATGAGGCCTCATTTTAATACCCTGTACACCCCTTCAAAACACCAGGTCTAGCAGTCCACCCTAATTTGGCAACATTACCGCAGCATACATTACAAAGAGCAGCCTGGGCCTTTGTAAAGGTCTGACATTCTCCGGTTTCAAAGGAGATAAAATACCTCTGACCCCACTGGTGTAAGGGCCATAGTAAACAATCTCTCCAAGAAGGAACATGTGCGTTTGTGGTTGGGTGACAAACATGTTCTAACGATCTAATGCTATTGTATTGAGATTAGATCTTTGAATGGGGAGGTGGGTGGGTAAGTTTTCCTCAGGTGGCATAGACAACACCCAAACAATATTTGCTTGAATAAAAAAAACGCTGAATGTGTTCAACATTACTATACAGGGTATTGTTGTTGGGTTTTGTATATTCAGGGACAATACATTAGGGGGTACATTTCTGCATTCTGTATCACCTACTTACAGTTACCACTTATGATAACTTCAGTAGACCAATAGATATACTCAGTAGCGAAGAAAAGATTAGGATGTAAACAAACAGAATATTATAGGTATGGGCAAAAAAAGGAGGCGCCAGACTTTTTTATTCTTAACAATACAAGAGTAATATCATACAAAAACACATTGTTGTACCGTTGGGGAGGGGGGCAGCTCTGTCAAACAGTGTCACCTTTGGACTTCCTGTTCCCGTATCAAATAGCACTCTTACCATTGGAATTGAAACTTTTGTAACATAACGTAAGAGAAACAGAGCAAACTTACACAGCTTTGGATTCCACTGTCTGATTGGTTCTTTTATGCACTAAATTAAAGAAATTCTTAACAATACATGTACCAAAGTAGCTTGCTCTATCATCTTGCAACTGATTGCTTCAACACTGAACTTGAAATATGGTACATGTATTAAATGTACATTTTATAAGTCCACTTGGGAATATGATACCATACTCCAAGTTCATTGGTCATGGTTGAATTTTGCAGCCATAGACCGTAACCCTATGGGGAACAACCTGTTGTAACTCATGTTTCCAACAAATACAGTACTATTGCTAATGGTAATTTCTTAAATTACCTTTGCCAAGAAGGTTATATTTTGGGTAGCATGTGTATGTTTTTTGTGTTTATGTGTTTGTAGATTACCAGCATATTAGAATGCCTGGATGGATTATATTGATATTTGGTATGTGGGTAGGTCTTGTTTGATATGCAACTTTTTTCACACCATATCTTTTGTACAAGAAAGACAACAGCTAAAAACAAATACACTAAGGGCTCAGGCAAACCCTTTAGACTTCACTACATATTTTGCTACTGTTTATATTCATGCAATTGGATGGAATGCATATGCAATACTGAACTCAATTATATGTAACATTATGTATATGTAATAGTTCTACTGATGTCCTGTAATTAATTGAAAAGAAAAAGAGACAATCAAAAACAAAAACAATCTTGAGACAATCTTTTTTTTTTATTTTCCTCTCTGAAAAGATCAAATGTAAACCGCCCAGCAAAGGTTAGGATTTGGATTTTTTTACGTATTTTTACCCTTTTGGTCAGGTATTTTAATTAATTTGTCAACCACACAAAAAGAAAACTTGACAATAGAGAAATCCCTACGAAAATGCCTGAAATGACGTCAAAATATGACCAAGGAGCTCTGTATAAAAGCTCCTTGATATGACATAAAAAGATGTACAAAACACGACAGAACCTAACCTCTGCTAGAAGAGAATCAATGCCAGTGTTTGGCTGTGATTTCCACAGAAAGGGCACAATAGAAATTAGCATACAATTGTTATGCAGATCAGTCTACCTGGAGGGGGGCTTACTTCTATTTACATGTCTAAGCTTTTGAACTGCAAACAAAAATCACAAACAGAAATTTACTGCCTTCCTTCTTATTCCAGGGTGTTTGTGAGTGAGCCAAAGCGGGGGACTAGAGACAAGAAAAAACTGTGACAAATCTGTGAAAGCTGGAACCAGGCTTTACAGAAGAGGCCAGACGGTGCGTGAAACGGAATAAATAGCCTGGAACCAACAAAACCCCTCAGAGACACCAAACAAGAGGGTCCGCTGTGGGTTGGGATGAGATGTATGCCTGACACCTGTCATATAGCTGCAATATTCCCGCAACACGCTATGATATACAAGGTTTTATACACTGTAAGGTGGTGGGAGGGGGGCGCTGGCTGTAAGTGTGCAGTAGTTACCGACATGCCAAACCAACCAAAACAACAACACCATGTTGGATTACCCAGGGCGGGATCCGCGAGCTCAAAAATAAACAAAATGACCAAATTTGTAGCCAGGATACGTGTTAGACCGTGAACACGTCGCAGGCTCGCCTGGGTTTAAACTCCCGGCGGGAAACATGTGTTGGTTACATGGTCAGGTGTAACGTTTTATAGGGGGAGGGGGGCGATCGTCATGGCTTTGGCATGTTCTTTGTCTCTTGTTTGCCTCCGCCCAGACAAAACTTCCTCCCCTTTATATATTTGGTAGGTTTGATATGTGAAAATATAGGAGAAGAGCAGAAACTGCTTGATCGGCTGATTTTACGGTAGTTAAATGTGGTGTGAAATAGCGGTACTTGTCGCCTGGAGGTCTTGACCCTGACCTGATCAAGTTTGGCTGCTCCCATGAACAAACAAAGGTGGCTTTTCAAGTGCAAAAATAGAAGAAATGGAGAAGTGTTTTGTCTTACCTGCTATCCTGATGACGGCCCTATCGGCGGGGTCCAACACCTGCACAGAGGAGCCCTCCCACCGGCGGGAAGGGGAGCCGGGCGGGTCGCCTGCCGTCCGTCCCCGCTCCGCCATGCCTCCAGCCGCCGTACGGTGCCACGGGAACGACCCGCTGCCGTCGTCGCTAGACACAGACGAGAAGGACATCAAGTCAAACTCAAACAGTAAAAACTCCCAAATTTAAAACGTGTTTCTGTCATACAGAACTGCAGGTAAATCCACGAGGGACGATTTGACACATTTTCCAGATGTGGATGAAACAGACTAACAATTGGTGACAGTCGTGCAACCTTCGGTCACGCGAGGAAAATGGCTACAAGATCGCGGAGATATCCTCCTCGTAGAAAGTAGTCCCCGTCCTCCTTCCTCGAGGAATCAGACGATGATAGATTTTGACGTGCCTATGAATTTAAAACCTACAACACCGGGCTGTGAGATTCCCGGGATATCACACACGTGCCAAGCCCCGAGCCGCATGCACCGCACGATGGTCGGGCTCGCCTCGGGCCTCACAGCTGCCTCCGCCCGAGGGGAATCTCACCTCCGCCCGGACCGTTATCTCCAGGTAAATCCGAGTGTCTGATCTCTGCAGTAATCCAGGTTTGTGTCCCAGATTCAGGTGCAATCCAGGTTTGTGTCCCAGATTCAGGTGCAGCCGAAGCGATGTTTAGCGCGTGCTCGGCTTGTACAAACCCGGCAGTCAGTCTGACGCGCGGTCAGCTGAAATTCAAAATATGGCCGACGGACTCTCCGCTCTTCCCACAACTCCACACACCCCCTCGTACCGATCAATCACCTATTCATTGATGCTCTGAGATTTTATCAGATCGATAACTTAACTGCTTCGTTAGCACGTTTACTAACACGAAAATAAACTTATTCCGCATACTAACAACCTTTACTTTTGTGTGATTCAATCGATGACCAATTACCAATGACGTATCGGACCAATAACCTCATCGCAAGACATCAGATGATGAATTGAGCGATTACAAAGTTTGTGCAACAAAACGCATCACCATATTTTCTGCCTGATTTGTGGCTCTTGTTAAAACTACGCAAACTCCCACACAGCAAGCAAAGCATACAAGATAGATTGCATGCGTAAAACGTGTCACAAACATTTCGTGCTACTTTTACAATTCAGGAACTGCACGAAAAAAGCAATTCATTTTATCGCTGTTGGCATATTTCTACCATGTTACAAATGAATGGCACTGTATTAAAATTGTAACCTGTATGAACAGGAAAAATGGAAACAAACTCTAGTGTTTCAACGTTTGTGGTATGCAATATTCATAAACGGACAACGTTTTGCCTGTCTATGAAAATAAAGCATTCACTATAGACCCTCATGTTTGCCATATCGCCCGGATACAGTTGGCATTGACCATGTATGGTGGATTAAACTGGATCAGCGGAAAGTATATCTAGTGATGAAATAGTGTGATGTAGAGCGGCACAAATTGGGGTTCAGGGGGTCACATAATTCCACACTGACGCACCGGACCGAAGTCCACACATACAAAGCCGTGGTTTACAGATTCACTAACGTAACATAATGCTCGCATTGAAATGTCGTGCTTAACAATGGGGCTATATGAAAAATGATGCTTACATTCTCTCATTAATTGAGCTTAAACTCGCGTCAAATTGTTTTCCACACACAGATGTGGGAACTTTGCCATAATGTGTTCAAAATCGTTCTTTGTGTCAATAACGTCATTGTTTGTACATTGAATTTTCAAAACACCACACGTGTACACTGAAGAATGTGCCATGAACTTGACCGAGTGTCCGTCAGAAATGTGTCCACAACATACTGCTTTGATCTTTATGTGTTGATATGAAACTTTGCTTTGTTTACTATGAGACACTAATCCTTTTCCAATTAACATTTGCAACTTCAAAGGGACAACTTCAAGAGGGTTCGATGGATGTTGAAACTCGAAGACGCTACTCTCGTTGTAAAAGAAATTTGAAGAAAAAAATGAGGTAAAAAGATTCAACACAAACAGAAGATATTACGAGGTAAAAAAAAAATAACATAAACTCATTTTGACCTTGAGGAATCGAAGTAATACAAATGTTCTCAAACTTGTGATACGATTCCTATGCCAATTATACTCAAACTACCCTCCCTGGTTATATTGTATGTCCCACCTTTTGTGATTGGGTTTGATCATTGACTTTCTAAAGAACAGCGGGAGATCTTACAAAAGTTTCCGTACTTTTGTAGTGTCAACACAGCTGCAGATATTGTAAGGACTAACCTTAGCCGGTCATAGTGGAGTTACATGGTGACAACGCAGTGAAGAATTTATTGCACGACGCATGACTGTAACAGGTACAATGTATGGCAACTTATATATATACATATATGGTAGTTGAACTACATGCATTGCTAATAGCTAACAATTCTAAAGAAGTAGTCTAAATAACGGTTACGGGCCGGTATACTAGTATTACAATGTAATAACACTATGCTTGTTCAGGAAAGTATGGTATCGTCCCATAGTATGATATCGTCCCATTTTTGCCAGGAGTTGCATATGAATTATATAAATTCACCTATATAGGCATATATATGACAGAACATGATATCATATTGAACACATCTGCCTTCATATGTGGTAGTATTGCATATGAATCTCCATATTTGACCAAATTTTACTGCTTTTTAGGAATCCATACGCATGTACTGTCGGTGGTTTTTATTGTAGTATATTGTGGGCAAGGTAGGGATTGGGAAACTTTGGCGCATAATTAGTTTCTGCCTATTGGACGTATTAATTTATTTCCATATTCAAGAAAGAATTACATATCCTGTACGTTATAGAGAAAAACACAAATCCTATTCATATTTCTGTAGGACACTGTTGAAAGAAAAAATCAAACATCATCGTATGGCACTGGCATACATAAAGACCGCTTGAGATGTACACTTAACATTATGTATTAATTTCTATAATATTGGCTGGCGACAAATGGGCTATCTGTGGTCAGTAAGACGTGTCCGTGTGCTGGTCAGTAGCGTAAAAATCACATCTCAGGAACGAGCAATCCTGCGACAACATCACAATAAATGGGCCAGCACTCAGGTGCACAGTGCCGGAAAATTAGTTATTTCCCCCAGGAACTACAGTGAGTTTTCCTCCACGCTAAATTGTCCCCGGGATGCTAAAATGTGGTCGGAACCAAATTAGAGCGTAACAAATCGTGTGGCAAGTAGCCTCGTCAACGGACGCACTGACAGCAAGGTCTCCTATATGTTGAACCTCTCCATATTGTTCCTGGCAGGCTCTATATAAGCTTGGATTTATAGGATGTCCTCGATACCAAGGCTATAACTTATGCCTATGTGGTTACATTTCCAAACCGATGCCCGGCCGGGTAGTTTGCGGGAACAAAAAGTATGATATCAAAAGACAACAAAACACAAAAAATGGTAAAGAAAAAGGAAATAATTGTGATCATAATAATGTAAATTTCTTGATATATATACGTTCACTTTTCGTTCCGTAAACGGGTCCCGGTTCGAATTTGTGATCGTAATATTACCATGTGTTTACTCCGTAATCAACATTTTTCTCCGACTCTTATGTACTTTTGATTCGTCATGTTGTCAACGCTTTTATTTCATTGGTTTTCCTCCTTGAAACGTCATATAATCCTCATGATTTATTAGAATTTTTCTTTTAGAATTCTAGATATAAATCAATGAATAATGAGAAATCAGATCAGACAACTGATTATTAGTGTAAAGAAAGTAATTTCTAGCGCCCGTAAAATCTAAGAACAACATTTGAATACGGTATTTGTATGTTATTCAGCCGCCTTACCCATGTGCGCCGACATGTATCCGAGCAGCACTGAGCGTTAGTTGTGCTACCTGTTAAATGTACCGGGAAGATACAATATGTTTGGTACGGACGTAAAATCACAATCAACTAAAAACATGTACATGACTCAACTACTAGCAGATGAATCATGTTGATGTCCTATAGATCCAGTTGATAGCGTTTGGTTTGAATGTCCGAAAATTCACAGAACATTGACGACGAAATTCGAACTTTGATGCGTTTTGAAAGAACCAAAACAAAAGGCAAAACATTGATGAAAAGCAAAACATTGTTTTATTGCAACTTCCTCGGCAATATAAAATAAAAGTGCGACGCTGTGCGTCCGTTTATGTGTTGGACTTCTTTATTCCAGGTAGACATTGACCAATAAAAATACAACAAAAATGTCCTTGCAAATAAACTAATCACATAACAACATATTAGAGTGAAAGCTCATTGTGTTCTTAAATGTCATTATGATAAGAATAATATAACCAAAACTGAAATACAGTGTACGTATGTAATTGGGACTTACTCATATTTTCGGAATGGACACTATATATATATATATATATATATAGAGAGAGAGAGAGATGAAATCTATATACGTTTCTAATAAAAAGTAGAAAGAAACATTTCATCAATATAGTTTCTTCTTTCTCTCTTCGCGATCGGTTAGTCTAAAAGACTAATTGCCCATAGAATGACACACTAGTACTGTCATAGATTCATTTTTGGACGGAACGCAACTCTGCTTGAGATGATAAATCTACTACATGAGTCATCTGCACTTGACTGTCGGACTGGTCTGCATGTTCGTGAGTAACAGAATGTCGTCTTTTTTTTGGGGGGGGGGGGTTCCTAATTATGTGTAGAAACTGTTCAAACTGAACCATCAATACTCCGCCAATCATTAGCCGCGATGATACATTTAACATGCCTCCTTCTTTGTATGTAAATTCCAAGAAAAAAGCAAACCATAAGGCGTAATTCCCGAATCGGATTATCTCTTTGACATGGATAATTAGGAATTAGATAAAACAATATTATCACATTAGTTCACCTTTATCCGCAGGGTAACCTAAATCCGTTGTATTTAAAAATGTGGTTTAAAACAATGCAATACAAGGTGTATATTGAAAATATTGCAATCTGAAACCACCGTCTGTCGACATGACATCCCAAAATGTGAAAACAAAATTGACAAAACGGAAAGTAGGTTGCCCCGCGAATAAAGGTAACCTAGTTACAAAAGTTACAAAAAAATTATCCACAAAGAAGATTGCTGATTTATTGGTACATAATCGTCAAATCAAAATTTAAACTCATGCACATTTTCCTTGGCTAGACTTAATTTTCGTCCATGTTCTGGACATTTTGGTCATTCATTGTACTTTCTTTGTATTTGTATTTGTGCCATGGTAACACAGGAATGAAAAGTTTGCAACGAAAGAAAATTACGCAAGAAGATATAGAAAGCCAATCATGAGTTGCAAGAACCAATTATACAGTCTATTTGACCTAATTTCTATTATTTTCGCTTGAGACTACAAAGTGGACGTCCCCAGACGGTATGGTAAACAAAGCTGGACGTGTGGCCACAGTCTAGTGGGTGCTGACAACAGGATGTAACAGCCACCCAGGGTCACGGACTTTGACCTCCTGACCCCGACAAACCATGATATCATCCTCCGACCCTGGGTCGTACGAAAACAAGCAAGATCACGTTTTCATTTCAAACATCATGGCTAATTTTGGAATCGCAAATTGCCAGAGTGTCTGCAAGTCATTCTTTCAGGGGCGCAGAAAAAGAAGACCCCCCCCCCCCACCGCCAAGTACTAACGTTAGTACTGTAAATGTATTTAAGTTCGCGGGGATTTAAATTCGCGGTAGCGGAAAAAGGACATTTCGCGGTGGTTTTAAATTCGCGGTAACACCATAGACTGCAGTCTTATACCATAATAGAAAAATGTTCGCGGTGGTTTTAAGTTCGCGGTTAAGTGGTCACCGCGAAAACCGCGAACATTAATCCACCGCGAACATTTCTGCATTTACAGGTATTTGATTTTACACGACAATGCATTCTGATTGTACATGTACCTATTAGATACTTATATAATTAGAGTAGGCCCTTGTAAAGGCTTTAAAAATTCTAAACGTATCCCGTGAGGGAAAACATAATATCTTAGAGTCCCTCCAGACAGATCGTAACACCATGTTTGTAATACATAAAGTGGGTCAATTGAGAGACCTATCCCACTAGTTCATTAATAATAAATTGGTTATTTAATAATGATATTAACAATTATTGATTAAATGTTTACAGATTGGTGAGGCTGCCACCGTGCAAGTATTCTGACTGAGACCAAAGAGGTTGAATAACCTTGCTGAAAACGGTGGACAACTGCAACTGATGAAGAACTTCAAGATGGACGTAACGTTAACGTTTAAGTCTAAGGAAGAAATTTCGCAGCATTGCTATTATACAGAGGGCTGTGTAAAATTTATGCGCATCATAGTCCCATATGCGCGTTGTTTTGTGTATGATTTAAATCAGATGTATAAAGATAAGAAACAATAAAACCATCAATTTTACAGTTATATGATGTTGGTAATTTTGTATGATTCAGCGACGAAAAATCTGTTAATCAGGCCTTTCTCTTTCTTCATTCCTATGACGCATGTTTTTTTTTCCGATTCGCGCCAGTAAATTGCTGTAATTAGTCGGTCGGAAATTGTTCTTCTCTTACCCTGCACTCCGCCAACCACGTCCTCTCTC
>NC_049980.1:9321694-9323285 GCF_000003815.2 Branchiostoma floridae | reverse complement strand
TACAAAAATGGTACAAGCGTGCAGCATATGAAAACAACGAAACTTGACCTGATTGGTCGGGATATTGATTGTGAAAACCATCGGCATCTCTAAGTTGATCTATATTTGTTCAGTCATGCATGTCCCTCCCCAATTTGTAAAACAAGTAAACGAATACATATTCAAGTATATCTGGCGAGAGAAACCTCCAAAAGTAAAAATGAAAACTCTGATTGGCAAAAAATGTCAAGGTGGACTTAAAATGATCGATTTTAATGTAATGAACAAGGCCTTAAAAGCCATATGGATTAAAAGATTTGTAATGGACCCATCAAAAGAAAAAGAGCACTTGTTTGCAAGATGGGGAGGTTTCTTGATTTTCCGATGCAATTACGCTACTTCTCAGTTAGATCTTAACGACATGCTACCTGTTAAATGTACCGGGAAGATACAATATGTTTGGTACGGACGGAAAATCACAATCAACTAAAACATGTACATGACTCAACTACTAGTAGATGAATCATGTTGATGTCCTATAGATCCAGTTGATAGCGTTTGGTTTGAATGTCCGAAAATCAACAGAATAGTGACGACGATCGAAACTCGAACTTTGATGCGTTTAGAGACGCTGTGACAAAAAGCAAAACACTGTTTTATTGCAGCTTCCTCGGTAATATATCGTGCGACGTTGTACGTCCTTTCATTTAGTTGGACTTTTTATTCCAGGCACATTGACCCATCAAAACACAACACAACTTCATGGGAAACACAATATAGTATAGTGAAAGTTCACATGACCAAGGAGCTTTTATTAGGATAAAAGCTCCTTGATATGACATTATGAAAAAAACAACTTTACACAACCCAAACTGAAATACATGTATTATACCCAAATTTTCACAGAATGGGCACATAGCAATAGCGTTTCTTAAACAACATTCCTCTATCTTAATTCTCTCGTCGCGATCGGTTAGTCTAAAAGACCAATTACCCATAGAATGACACACTAGTATTGTCATAGATTCATTTTTGGACGGAACGCAATTCAGTCTTTGCTGGTGTGATATGATAAATCTGTCATATGATAAATCAGATAAGAGTCATCTGCACTTGACTGTCGGACTGCATGGTCTGCATAATCGTGAGTAACAGAATGTCATCTTTTGGGGGGACCGATCCCTAATTATGTGTAGAAACTGTAGTTGGTGGTGGAAACTGAACCATCAATACTCCACCAATCAGGAACCATACATTTAACCTGTCTCCTTTGTATGTAAATTCCAAGAAAAAAGTAAACCATATGGCGTAAATTCCAAATCGGATTATCTCTTTGACATGGATAATTAGGAATTAGATAAAACAATTTTATCACATTAGTTCACCTTTATCCGCAGGGTAACCTAAATCCGTTGCATTTAAAAAGGTGGTTTCAAACAATGAAATACAATGTGTATATTGAAAATATTGAAATCCGAAACCACCGTCTCAGACTCTGTCGACACGACATCCCAAAATGTCAAAACAAAATTGACAAAATGGAAAGTAGGTTGCCCCGCGAAAAAAAGGTAAACTAGTACACACAAAAATTATCCACAAAGAAGATGCTAAT
>NC_049980.1:9289917-9315091 GCF_000003815.2 Branchiostoma floridae | reverse complement strand
ACCATTCTGAAAGATTTATATATTTTGACGGAATTGTAATTTTTCTGCAAATAAGATCTATTATGTAGTTTGCTATTTTCCCAGATTAACTTTAAACAATGTAAAAACTTAAGCTCAAATTACATTGTATTTACATTAAGTCAATCAGATTGTGAGAGCAGACAAGTGTAAAATTGCAATTTTGTGAAAGTAAAACTGTAAAAATTGAAAGATTTTTTCTTTCTTACTGTTTGCTGTCTGTGTGTGTGTATGTGTGTGTGTTTGTAAGAGAGAGAGAAGAGATAATCATTCTGAACTTCATCCCACTTGCTATCCAACATGCCATCACCATTTCTTTTTTTAATACAAGAAGACCAGAGACTTCATCATTGTCAAGACATGTATACCAAAATTGCAAAGGCCCTGGAGGTATATACAAAATGTATCACACTCAGGCATTTCCATACAAAATTTTGTTCCAATACCATGGCAATACAGAGGGGCCAAAAATGATACTAAAAATGGCCAAAAATTAATCCTCTTGAAGTGATGTATGCCAAAAATGTTTCGTTCTACCGTGTATATGTCGAGGGCACCCTTATACCAAATTCCATGTTATTCTATGTGTGATTGTGGAAGAGCATTGTTGCATCGGCAGAGGGGCGGAGTGAAAATGGTGCATTTGCTCATAAGTAAATGTCGGCCTTTCTTGTCGTTCATTTCGACAAGTTTCTGTTAGAATGTTCGATTTCTGCACGGGTGATTTTGAACAGTTCAATTTTGCATGGGAACGGGTATGGCTGAAATATGCTGTATTTGCTCTGAAGCAAATGTCGGCCTTTCTAGTGATCTATACATGACTATGTAACTTATATAATGTTGTTGGTGATATTTTGTGGTTCTGAATTTAAGATAGATCAACCTTGTAGTATTGTTGTTTCATAATGGTTGTCATACACTGCACCAAATGTCACTAATCTACATAATGTCCTTGATTGTACCAAGGAGGTTTGAAAAGGAGAACTAGTGATATATCGATTGTACCATGTACGCTTGTTGACAAATGAAGTCTAACGTTGTTGCTATCTTCATGGTCCAGGTAGATCGACATCGTAAAAGACGGACCGGGGAAAAAAATGAAGAAACAGACGCAACGATTACTGAATAAAGGAATAGTGTATCAATGAAACTGCCCCTTACAATTGTAACGCCTTTGCCACAAATCTTGGGAAACTATCGACACGAACACAAAGACTTATGTTTGCTGTGTAACTACACAATGTACGTCATACAAAGGGCCATTACTTGAACGCCTAAACTTTAGAGAGGGACGCCTTGACTTTTTCTGTGTTTGCATTGAAACAGTGAGACCCCTTCCTCGCGTTCTTTCACAGTGAAATATTTCACCTGCAGTTTACAAAACACGGATTTGAACACTCAAGTTCACCATATTTCGATTCGACAATTTGCATTTGCTTTTGTGATAATCCCTTACCGAATCGTTTCAACGAAGGGAGCGTTTGCGAAGCAATTTATATATACTATTGCGGAATCTGACTCAAAAACAGTTCTTGACGTACTGAAACTGACTCTTCTTAACGTAACATGTCCTCCAAGACTATACCGAGTGGCCAGCTCTTGGTGAAACCATACTGTGCTACATTTTTACCACCCTATGATTACTACGTGTGTGATGTCAAAATATGGGTCGTGAGAATCTCGACACCCCGTGTGCTAATTGTGAAGGGCGGGAGCATTCATATCTGAAAATATATGACGACATTTCATCACATTCTGCTGTCCCTCGTGTGAAAATAACAGGTAACCTGCCAAGCTGTAAACAACAATTTAAAACGATTTATGAATATTTACTCACCTTTCCCCGCAACAGCTGAGAGCTTGACAATTTGTATAATCTACGCGATTCCCTAGATCTCTAGACGATGATTCAGAGTTAAAGATTCTCGTTTCGAGCAAATTTGTCCAAGGAGGGGACAGCTGAAGAAGTGATAACGTGCTTGTCTTCTCACATACACCTGCAGTACAATTGCTGTCTTTTTATCACCGGGTAATCAGAGGTACTTCAGGTGTGGCCAAGGTGTTGTAACCTGTGCCATGCAAAGGTCACCAGGAACTATAAACAGACTACGTGGCAAAAGCGACCTCTTTTATATCACAAGAGTACTGCAGGCAAATGGACAGTACGCAAGCGCGAAAAGGACGCGTATTTTTAGACACCTTTTAATTTCTCCAACAGATATCAACTCTTCAAGAGTGAATAGTTATAAATATCCCTTTCTTGAGCATGGTTATATGTATGTCTGCTTCAAATATAAAAAAAAATGCCTTGGTCTAGAGTTTTGTCCTTTCCTTATGTTATTTCGTGTACAAATGTACTGTTCCAAGCTGATGCAGTGCATTACTATCGTGCAAACTCTTCATCAGCATAGAAGAAATGTGAATCATAGGCCCTGCGTAGTGGTCGTTAACATTTGCTAGATTTATCTTTTAATACGATACGATGGCGGATCAAAGGCGTTTAAATGGGGTAACAGATTTTTGACATGGCTAACATATTAAAGCTCGTGCCAATCTGACTCTTGTGGGAAGACAGCCAGGCAACAATATGCCAAGTAGAAAATTATGGCTTGTCAGAAGCGGTGCCTCACGGCTCAAGGCGGTATTGCAGTTATAACAAACAAACACTGCCAGTTCTCTTTAAATTATACATAAAAATGAAGGAATTCAAACTGCAAAAGCGCAATAAAAGAACTGCGAATAACAAAAATATGTTTGTTTTCTTATACAGGTAGGAACACGGTGACAAAGAAAAGACCCCGGACATTTTGTTATTCAGTAGAAACTGCTGCTTAACTACATGGCCAATGTGTTACTTATGTTAGTTGATTTTAATGAGATACAATAGACACCACCAGCTTATTACAGATCTCTGTAGAATTATAAAAAAACTAAATTATTTGTTGTTGTCTTGTTACGTTGGTACGCCGATGTTCAATAGCGTCACCTAGCGATTCAAACCAGTTAAACGCAAACCTGTTGTCCCCAAGTGCCTTCGATGCCTACATATTTAGTTCACTCTATCTGTCTTTCTGTGTGTCTGTTTGCCTGTCCGTCTGACTAGAAAGTCTGCCTACTTGTCTATCCGCCTGTTTGTCTGTCTACCTGCCTGCCTGTCTGATTGCCTGTCTGTCTGTTTGCCTGGCTGTTTGCCTGTCTGTCTGTCTGCCTGTCTGTCTATCCATCCATCTGTCTGTCTGTCTGCATGTTTCTTTGGCTGTTTGCCTGCCTGTCCGCCTACCTACCTGCCTACCTACCTGCCTGTCTGCCTACCTACCTGCCTACCTACCTGCCTACCTACCTGCCTGTCTGCCTACCTACCTGCCTACCTACCTGCCTACCTACCTGCCTGTCTGCCTAGCTGCCTGTCTGCCTACCTACCTACCTGCCTACCTACCTGCCTGTCTACCTAGCTGCCTGTCTGTCCATCCATCCGTCTGCCTATCCATCTGTCTACCTGTCTACCTGCCTGCCTGCCTGTCTGTCTGTCTGCCTAGCTGCCTGTCTTCCCATCCATCCGTTGTCTGCATATCCATCTGTCTACCTGTCTGTCTGTCTGTCTACCTGCCTGTCTGTCTGCCTAGCTGACTGTCTGTCCATCCATCCGTCTGCCTATCCATCTGTCTACCTGTCTGTCTGTTTGCCTGTCTGTTTTTCCACACTGAAATTTTCTATTGTCCTGGCCAAGGATGTGAAGACAGGTATCTGTGATTGCCTTATATTTCGGATGATTGTGATTGTCAATAGATGTTTTTTTTTTACATTTCCCTAGAATCGACATAAGAGATTAGTTTTGTTACTATAGGAATCATTCCTACACTTGCGATTTGAAACCACCGTCCGTTTTTTAAAATTAACAACGAATATAGGTTACCCCGCGGATAAAGGTGAACGAGCGTTATCTATCGGTAAGATTCATGAGCTACTAGTAATAGTTATGGTCGTCTTTCTTTGGCAACGGTTTATATATAATACAGTCAATTGAAATGCGAGGAACCAGGGACGGCGGTAATAGATATGGTGACAGACGATGTTATCAGGGTAGAATCTTGGCTATATGGCCAAACACACGTCGGGAGAATCCATCGACAACTTACGCGGTGAAATTGTATTCATTATCCGTGCCCTGCATTCGTTTTGTCTGTTTGTGATTGCATGCTCCCTGCAATAGCTGGATTTACGGGACGAGAGTTGAAGAGTCGTTGACTGGATTGATGTTGGTTTGTGTTTGCAAAAGAGGGGTGGGTGGAAGCTAATCTCCAAGCAGATCCTACGGTGCCATAAGATAGTATCAAAGCTGGCCGAGGAGTATAGCCGGCTAAGGGAGTCAAACGGGCACCGGAGCAAGGTTTTTGAGGTTGACGCACCGTACGGTGGGTTTGATACTATATTACGCCACCGTGGATCTGCTTGGAGATTAGGTGGAAGCGTAATGCCAGGTACAATGGAAATTGCAGACGAATTCGAAGAAGACATTTTGCAAATGATTTTGCTGTCATGTACAGATGGATAAATCTTCCGGCGCGACTATTTGTATAAAGGGTGTGGACCAATTTGTTATTGTATTACGATCCTTATAATTCCTGGTTGACCGAAAGATAACACTCGTTCACCTTTATCCGCGGGGATAACCTATATTCGTTTTTTAAAACGAACAGTAGTTGCAAATCTAAAAATCACGATTGCACTTTGTTATTGTGTCACGATCCTTACAATCCCTGAATTCTGAAAGTACCTACGTTATATGTAGCGTTATAAAGGGGCAAACTATGTTCTCTACGCAGAGTTTTCATTTCTTGCGGCTGCCTTCCTTCAGGAAAGTACGGCCACTACTATCTCCTCGGCTGAAACCTCTTCTCGGAGAATGCGAAGGAAGGCAGCAGTAAGAACTCCCGTCCACTACTATCCCCCTCACTGAAACGTCTTGTTGGAAAACATAGATTATATACGGCGCCCCGGCATAAGCTTCTATTGATTACCCCCTGATGATTCCCCTGTGGCCGTTGCCATGGTAATACCAGGATCAATCGGTAATTCTTTAAACGCCGTTTTCAATGGAAATCGTAAATCAAGTTACTCTCCAAACAAATCTAATAACATTGAATGGAACCCGGAGAATAACTCAGGGAGATGGGCCACTAATTGATTGTAATGGCTGGAGAAGGTACGTACGTCATTCAACGGCCGCCATTTTGATTATTACTTGTACTGACGACTTTCAGCACGATATACTAGTATGCGCTTACATTAGTATTAACGTTATCACTTGGCCACCGGAATGAACGCTTGACGATTTTGGATACTCTCCAAGCAGAGGTTAGGCTGTTGTTTGACGTTTTAGGCGTTTTTATCGGCGGCCGCGAGACATAAAGAAACAGTAAAAAAACAGCCAAAGCCTAACCTCTGCTTGGAGAGTATGTTTTGGAGGCTTTCTGATACATCAGTACATGTATATGACACATGTTTGACCTATAGCTAATTAACTGCGCTCCTAGCGTTTGCTACACGTTAGGGATTGACATGAAGGAGAAATTGATGGAAGGGCTCGTCTCAGTAATCCTCAAAGTCATCATTACATCAGTTGTTGGCGCCGCCAATCAATGAGACGTGTTCACAGGGATGTTTGTCATACATACATTCTAGTTCCACATGTAATCAAGAAGGCTGTGATAGCGGAAGAAAATGTACACTTTTTCTTAACGCATTACCACATTGAGAACTGATGAAATATTTTCTACTACTGCATTTTTATCATGTGATGAAGAATTGATGGGTAACGTCAACATAACGACATCAACCTCGAGTGTAATTTTTCATTACGCAAACCTATGTGCAAGTTTTTATTGATGTAAAGGGCTTATTCTAAAGGAGTGGCAGTAGAGTATAGGTTGTCATGTGGAAGGTTGTATTAGACAACACTGCTGAGCCCCTCCTCATCCGCCGAGAGGATTTTTATGACAGTCACGCAAGCTCCAGAAAACGGACAGCAGTTTGACCTTGTAAGACCTGTGACCCCGTCGTTTCGAAGCAAGGTTATTGTCATGCCACAAGGAAGCTTGTATTATATCCATATGGTTGGTTGTAACGTTACATATGATTCGTGGAATCATGAAAGCCTACACCGCGTGGATGCTGAGACAACTATGATGATATTACGATGAAAATATTGGTTGCAATGCAGTTTAACATAGTCTGTTTAACGCGGGTAGGCTCCATGGATAATGGGGAGATTCCTAGTGATTTAATCAGACTTAGTTAGACACAAATTTAGAGTTCATGGAATAAACTGTAATGGCCCTACCCTATTAGTTCACACATATAGTCCAGAGAAGAGATACCAGTATCATTGATGCTATAAATGATCGATGACCCACAAATTCCTCAATGTTCTGACATACAGGTTTGTGGAGAAAAGGGCTGAAGATGATGCAGATTCAATTTGATTTTCACACAGCTAGGCAATATTATTCAGCCGTACGTCAATTCCTTGTTCCCCTTTGATTGTATTTTATCTATATCTGACTCTCCGCCATGTTTCATTTCCTTATCAATATATTTCATTTCCTTTATCGTTTTCTTCATCATTTTGACCTGTGTGTACATCCTCCATACTATCGTGAAACATGGAGCCAACCCGAAACCATTTCGTCTGGAGATGTGGCAAACGCTGAGTTATTGCTCGCCAGTGGCAGTGTATTGCCTCGCCGTAATCCACTGCTCAAGTCGGCTTTTCATTTCCTTCTGACGAGGTACTGTGCATGTTTGTTTTTACCTTCGGGATGGAGGTTTACCTCCAACGAGGGTACTGTTTTTTGTTTGTGAATGTGTATGTTCGTACCTATCACAAGCCAAACAAATATGGCGATTTGGGACCCTAGCAGCTTTTTGTCTATGTTGATTTTAATTACTGGATGACATCCACAGGGAATCCCAAAACTGATGCGAGCGTGTGAAGAAAAAAGGTTTAGCGCCCCAAAAGTTGGCTTCATTATTTGTTGCAATATAACGTATATGTGTAGTATCAGACCGTACCTTTTGTTGTATATACATTGCCATACATTGTTACTGATGCAATTGTTGCGCAATAAACCATCTATCTATCTATGTATGAAGTGGTCAGGAAGGTTGAAGAAATGACTGAAATTAAAGAGTATGGTATACCGAACAATAGATCCTTCATGGTTGTTCTTTCAAATCGTCTTCTGTGACCTTGGAATTGACCTTGCCATTATAAGACCCTTTCCGATATTTCATTTTATAATCTACGGCATATTTGCTCATTTTGTAAGTACTGTGTATGATTCACAGTACTAGTATGGTTGAAAACGCGTTTGTTTTGAAAACGATCGAAAATTGATGCGCGCTCGGATGTCATCCATATAATGAAACCAACATGACCCATAAAGAGAGAAATCTATTGTGTAATAAAGCACAAAACATATTACAGCAGATCTGGAAATTAAACCTGATAGGATGTCTGGCAAATTCGTTTGCTAGGTGAAGAGTCCTACATGTATAGTATGTTATGAGGGGTAACAACTGGTCCTTACAATTACCGGAATATCGAAAAATCGATATGAACTACGTGTATGATTAAGTCATGCAAACCGCAATAACCTGTGACACGAGGATGGGGTCAATTCCCATTATATATGTAACGCTAGTGTACCTTTATTCGTGGGGTATCCTATGTCCGTTGTTACATAATAAACAGCATATCAAGTCGACCCACGGTTTCAAGCTGCAATGCTTCCGTCGTCTTGATATCCTTAGATGCCTTTTCCAATGAAACGTATATAGGTTACCCCGCGAATTAAAGTAAACTAGAGCTGTATGATGCTCTTCATTTCTTGCACACGCAGCCGATACATAAACACTTATGAAAACCTAATTTTTCATTAAACCGCCAAATTATGTTTGTAGTTAGAGATATTTACAACCTAAATGCCTGTCGGATCAACAGGTCTCCATAAAGTAGCTTAGTTCACATATTCATGAATAAAACAACGTGTTACAACTATTGTGTTGTTAACCAATCACTGAACTTAAACACTCCACCAACGTTAAAAACGTAGTTCTTCATCTTATATTGCATTTTCGGGAAGAAAATATACGTTTTGGTGTGAAAATACTAAGCACATAACACGTGATATTTCAAGTCCATATTACAAGCCTAATTTTGATATGAGCCTTTTTCTTACTCTATGATATGGACGGCTACCTACTTCTATTACCAGTTGTTCTAATGTTAATGGTAATCAAATTACGTGGAGCTTCGATAGGTAAGGCAGGTAGGGAGCCATTAGGGGTAGATGTAAGGCCGGAAAACGTCCAAAGTCCTAATCTCTCCCTGCGGAACATCACGACTTGATGTACGGCACGTGTAAATGGACATTTTACGGCCTCCTGACCCTATATGCATCTTGTAGGATCCTTGAAAACCGTGTTTTACACCCAGAAGGGCATGGAAGCGTGGAGGCACTGACGAGAAATCCACGTGAAATTGCTAAAAGGGAGCAAAGAAATCCATCTAGACTCTATGACTGCACTACGATGTGGATCGATGTTGTCGTTAAAATATGTAGTTGCTCGGGTGGTGTCATCAAAATATCATTAGGCTGTTCGATTTGTCTTATAATGTCAATGGGGTGAGTGGAAGTCTCAGAGCAATCAAAGATGTATAGGTGCTTGATCACTTTCTGATGATTCCTCAACGGGGTTTACAGAAAATTCACTCGACAGATCGTTACGAAACAACATTTTGCTGAGAGCAGATGACTTTTTTTCCGTCTGGTATGGTTCAAACACTGGCGAGGATTTTATGGCGTGTATTGGTAGGTTGTGGCGTAAAGGTAGGTGCTACGTAGGCCCAGAACCTAAAGGTACTGGGTTTGAACCCCTGACATCCCCCGAAACTGTGCCCTTGGGAAAGGCACTTAACACGAATTTCCTCGCTTCACTTGCTCACTTCCACTATATACCCAGAGCGTTAAATGGGGATCTATAGCTGGTGTTTGAGGGTTCCGCATTTCGAGTTCTTAAAAGAGACTTGAGAAGGTGTCCTTCCCTGTCTGAGTGGATCGAAGAAATCTTTCTTGATATTCAGCTTGCATTGTACAGTGCAGACCTAAGTGTGTTGCGCCATGAGGCGGTTTACCGGCTAAGCAATACAAACAAAAGTTTCAGTGTTAGGGAAGAAAGTTGTATTGTCTTCTGATCTTACGTTCTGAGCACTCTACCCCATTGATAACACGTGGGAAGGAACAGCGGATTTTCGGAAAAAAAGATTTTGACTCTTTACCCCAACATCTGCTTGGTCGTAATGAAACAGCGGATCGGAAAAAGGTTTTGACTCTCTACCCCGAGATCTGCTTGGTGGTAATGCAACAGCGGATCGGAAAAAAAGATTTTGACTCTCTACCCCCGACATCTGCTTCGAGGTAAATGAAACAGCGGATTCGAAAAAAAGGTTTTGACTCTCTACCCCCAATATCTGCTTGGAGGTAAATGAAACAGCGGATCAGAAAAAGCTCATCGTGAGAGTCTACCCCCAAATCTCTAGCACTCTGCCGTACAGCTCGTTATCAAAACAGCCCGTTACTATCATTGTTAAGAATGTTAACGACGAAACATGACATGTAGTAATTTATTGCTGTACTATTATGATTTTTTTTAATACTGCCATCTTGAAGTTTTTATAAGTGTGCTACAAATATGTGACACTTTGAACAAAATTGAATTGCACTGTTGAAATTGTAATACTGTCCTGATGTAAGTGGAATATGTCTTAGCCTAGAGTCAATAAACCATTCATTCATCAATAAATGGACAAACCCAGTCTGTCCAACATAATTCTGACCACGAAAGCAGAGAGTGTGTGTCTCATTCTATCCGGCCCACCGCTGCCACCAAATGTTACAATTGAGAGACTGAGATAGAGATAATGTCCACACTGTGCTTGGTTTCTGGCAAGACTGGTCAAGGGACCTGAGAGGTCCTGTATTTATTGTTCTTAATCAACTCCAAATGCACGCAGCATCAAGCAGATGCAACCATTCAGTCTGCTTGGAGGTACTAGTAAATGAAAGACTACTTTGTAAGAGACAGTGACGGGGATATCTTTGACAAGAATCTTTGATATGAGCATAGAAAGCAGTGCCCAGCGTTCGAGGCGTACGTGTGTTACATGTAGTAATGGCGGCGGTTGTGTATATCCTCCTGATAACACGGATTGTAGAGGACGGGTCAGGGAAGATTACCGCGTGATTGCATTTTGGTCTGAGATGACCTTTAATATCCGACCAGTACCCCTAACGGATTTGACAGGAACACCAAATGTACCCCGCAGGTCAGGGAACGTGCCAGAATAGCGTTATTTCTTGTGAACAAAATTCTTCTGAAAGGCTTGTTCTAGACTTACATTTTGACCTTACCCGTTACATCACAGGAAAATGGGAACTGTGAAAAAAAGAACACACCTATTATCAAATGAGCATTATGTAACATTAGAATAACGTTTAGAAAGTTGATTTTCATACCATACATTTATACAGCAAGTGGGTCAACACTATAAGGTTGTACATGTCACTAACATGTCACTAAATTGCTTATCATTTGCTTAATTAGTTACCATTAGACAGTAGTAAACACTTCTGTTCAGATTAGCTGAGATTTTCTTTTTTGTTCAGCTTCCGCTTTGCTATGTGGCAAATTACAGTCTTGCATCAAAGAAACCTACTACGTAAATCAAATGTCCTATGGATATATTCATGCAGGCTTTTACATGAACGGATTTGTAAAGGCCTTGAGCTTTTCATATGTACGTACTTGCACTAGTATATAGGACCATGCATTTGTAAAATGGGATTTTTTTGTGTTTTATAGCTGAATTTTGTGTTGCAAATTACCAGTATTAAACGTGATCAAGCAGCCCTGTATTTGTTTATGTATACTTTGATTGTATGATATGCATTCTATCTAGAGTCATGTCCTTGCTAGAATATTAAGTTCAATAAAAATGTCGTGTCCTTCTTGTTTTGAGATTGTCCCCAGTTTCAAAGCCGATATCGATATAAATCAGATCCTTCCAAACAAATCTCAAAACTTCGTTTCGCGCCGACCCCCACATATCCCGGTCACATTACACCAATTAACCCAAGCCATTCATAAAGTGTACATCAAAATATAATCCAATTAAAACGTCAGGGGGCGATCCAATGGTATCGTTGTTTTCACAATCCAAAATTTTAATCACGCCGTTGGATTTTATAAAAAAATCCAAATCAAATATTAAAATAACCCAACTACACATACACTGTTTACCTAAAAGGGTAAGACAAAAATACAAAATTCGCACCTTACCATAAATCTTACCATGGTTAATAATTTATAGGCGCCCCAAGTAAGTATATGTTAGAGAGCTATGTATAAATCGGCTTGTTTTGCCCAGGATAATTTTACCAAAACTTACAGGACAGAAATAGCAACATTTGGGTACTTAATAGTGATAATAACTTCTATCGGCTTTTGCTTGCCCCCGACATGGCAGCATTTTCTTAATGCAATAAGCTTAGACATGTTTCAGTGAAAACGTAATATCTGTAATGATTAATAAATGAGGAAAGAAATAATGGCCTTTGTGATCCTTTATTTACATGATTTGCCAACACGCTTATGGTTCTGGACAATACCGTCCATTGTTTTCCGGTGACCCCTAATAACATGGAACCGACTGTTATTGACAGGTTTATGCCACTCACTGCTGATGACTCACTGGGTCACGTGACCACGGTCAAGGCCTGAAGGACGAGAACGTACTATCCAGGGACTGATCATTATTCAGGGGATATGGAGGAGGATATTCAAGGATGGATAATGAATGAAATATTTCTAATATTGGTATTCATGTTCGCTAGGAGTGTTGATGGAGGTGTAGAGAAATGATACTAACGTAACACAACGTGTACATTTTGGAGTGTACAAGCAACCCCTCCCTGTGGAATAATGGTTCATCCCGTTGCCTGAGTCACGCGCGTCTCCAAGGCGCTACCTTGTGTCGCTATGGATGCTTCAACATCCTCTGACCTGTCGTTTGGATTAAGATTGGTGCTGAACGTGCCAACAGGGACCGTTTTATACCGACAACAAGGCGGGCTCGGCTCAGGTCTGTCAGTGTCAGACGACAGGAATACCTTCCTGTCGCCATGGCAGCCGGGTGGGCGGGAAATTAAATCATAACCGTCTTCAATCATTCGGCGGGCAAACCGGAAGTGAGCGGTTGTTGTGGACGTGGCGATATCATAAGCGTTATGTCAATCAAATCATAATAGTGAAATAATATCACTACTCTAAAAGCAAAAGATGAAAAAATAATTCTTGAAATTGTCGAAACATATGTATGAAAAAAAAAAGAAAAGTCTTTTATGACACACGAATTAGAATAAGAATGACGCAATGACCTGGTTGGTGAAAGTAAATATTTGCGGAAGTGAAAGTGCCGTGAATCGACCTTTGTATTGGTAACAATGACCCCTTTAAAACATCTGCTCCTCCCCTGCTAGACCGTGTCCCATTGATTATACACTATGACACAATCAAGGCTTATCACATCAACATAACTACACAATAGAATCAATGAAGATATAACGTGTACGTAGCTGCTATCTCCCCTCCCCCTCCCAATGATATAATATGCCGGTACATTCCGTCACACAAATCAATGTGATTTTCCGGTGCTATGATATAAAACCGTACCAGCCCACCTACCTTGTCCTTGCACGCGAATTCTGGATCCTGTATCTCAGTAATGTAAACTCCATGAGTCGTTGTCATGATCGCGCGAGGCGTCGCCGTACGTACTGTGGTGTATGTGACCACGTTAGCGCCTCGCCATGACTTCTAACACAATCGGAACGTCGGCGTCTTGCGCCGAATTATGTATGAAGCACTCACACGACAGCTCTCTGGAAAGATGCCACGAACTCTGAACCGCCTGGATAGGCAATCAGAGGGGTGGTGGCTAGCTTGGTTGGTTGGTGTGTCCGGCAGATTCTGTTCCAGCCAGTTAGCGAGGTTTGACTTTCATTAAGGATCACCGCAGCGGAAGTAAAAATAAATGTGAGCGGGTCATGCCAGACTGACTGTGTGATTCTGTATACAGCTGGGGAATTAGTCTTCTTACAGCTGGGAAATTAGTCGTTTTGTTTTAACTGGGAAAAGTGTGCGTATCATGAGAGCTTTAACCCAGTTTATATTTTATACAATAAACGGGAAAAGAACCTTTTTCGAGTATTGCAAGCTGTTCATATGATAGGTTTATATGGTTAGAAACATTATTCAAAGTTTTGCTATTGTGAAAACATGTTGAATCATTATGTATAATTGTGAGTCATATATACTGTACTAAGTACGGCATAAAAATAATTTCATATGGCAAACTTAGAATGTTGTTATGATTCATAAAGAGAGCTTTGAACCAATCAATGAGTGACGATCTATAAGTATTACGTATCACATCGCATTACATTACATTACATAACGCACATACATAATTGATGATGTAGAATATATGACAAATGTATAACAAGGCTTATATACTATTAGGCTCATAGACCATTGAGATAGATTACCATACGTACTTAATTCATATACCATGCCGATAGCTTTGTATTTGAACCTCATACATAACGTTTTGATGTACAAGTCTTTGCATTAACCAAGGAGGTTTTGCATTAACACAATGAATTTCAAAATCTATTAAGGAAGGTCATAGATACGCGTTTTCTCTCTGTCTCTGAAAATGGTTGGCTAATTGCTGTATATAAATCATTTGAGCACATGAACAGAACGCGAAGCCACAGAGGACGAATCATTGCATAGACATATACTTATAGTGGGGAGAAAAGTTGACGATGCACGATGCATCATCGATCAGGAACCATAGGAGCTGTACAGTTACTGACTGTTCCCTGTCTGTGTTGTGGTTTGTTGCGGCAGGGTGCTAGTATTCACCGCAGGATGTCTGGACCACATGCTGCCAATCAGGTCAAGACAACTGGGTCGACTTGACTGACCCACAAAAATGTTTCAGACTGTGGGAACGCAAACTTTAAATTCTCTTCAAGTAGAGCTAGAGGTTTAGGCTGTTTTGGTGTGTTTATAGGAGATTTGTTGGGCTTTCCATTTTGTCTCATGAATAACATGAAGAAGTTGGAAAGCCCAACAAAAAATAATCTTTTGCGTTTCGTGTGGTTTGTAGCCTCAATTCTACATTTTTCATGATATTGATAATTGAACTATAACTGAGTCGAGGGTTGCGTTGCACAAGTCCCATTTTGGTCACAGTGAAGTCGCCGTAACTGGTACTTGTTGATACTGTTACAATACATTTCGCTCGCATTCGAGTTAAATAAAACGACCATCGAGGCGCTCGAGTTGCTCTTCGGCGGTGTAGGGGTGGCCGCCACGTGCAGTTAATTGCTACAGGCCGGTGGAGTAAACTCCAAAGGCCGGCTTCAAGCTCTGGCGGCCAAATCTCAAAGGGCAGCTAATCAGACAGGCTGACAGAAGCAGGTCGGTGCCTTAGCACTGGGCCGGGTAAAGCAACCCAAAGCTGACCAGCGGAGAATGGTACCCAGGCTACGACCATCACAGCTTTCAGATATTCTGTACTCCGATACGTTTACATGATCACTATTACAAATATCACTGAAACTTTCGGACGTACTAATATCCTCTCATGGCCGCGCCACGGAAACGCATTCGATATTCGTAGAATAGCATACACCAAGTTCAGTTAATGCCTGAAACAAAGAAAGCTTTTTTTGATGCACATATAGATAGATAGATTGATCGATAGATGGATAGATAATCGATCGATAGATAGATGGCCAATTATAGATAGATAGAATGACAGATATAAGATTTGGCAAAAGGATGGGCTCGTCCGGGAGTCGAACCCGGGACCTCTCGCATCTTAGTCGGTTCAAGACTTTCCCTAAGCGAGAATCATGCCACTAGACCAACGAGCCCTGCATGCTTCCATCCGCTGTACCCTTTTCCTTATACCAGCTTGACTGTTACCTCAGCTGAACCCTGCAGTCTCACGTGCGGACCAGATGTTTGGAGGGAACCAGCATGCACGTGACTTTACTCGCTCTGCAGTTCGTTCTGATTCTGACAGGGGACACTGTTGATACATTGGGATGTCCACTTTGACATTTCCTCAGCATCTCAAACAACTTGCAGTTTCTTCTTGTATCACTGGACTAGGTACAGATATAAATGCTCAATCTACGTGATAAAGAGCAGACATCAGAGGTGAGCCTCCCCACTGAAGCATCGCTGAAGTAAAACACACTGAAGACAAGACCTCGTTTGAATAGAGGAAAGAAGAAAAAGAAGAATACTTACCCAAGTTCAATCTCAAAGTTATGCCCACAAGCAGAAATTCGCAAAGGACGTTTTTAGCGACGTTGTGACCTTTCTTAATGGAAAGAATTCTGTTACTTGTGACATCCGATGATAAGTGGCAAGAGCGGAGGTGTTATCCAAATAAGTGGGCCAAAATTCCATTCAAACTATCAACCATTTTGAAATTGGAAAGGCCAATCAACCTTAGTACATTTGCAAGTTTGAAAATTTTATGGCTTTCTTCTATACCACGAAATTGTGGCGTGGAATTTTCAGGAGCTAAGGCCGTGACTGTAATGCATGTGAACAGATAATACGTCTGCCTAGTTGTATTCCAGAGCCGTTGTGATTAGTTTCTTGTGCGAGAACTGTTAATGTCTACTAACGGCAAGGGATTTATGATCACTACTAGGTTATAGTTTACAGATCATTAGAAATTCTTTTAAAGCACACTGTGACAAGGTCTATGTATTTAGAAACATATATCATGAATATCATTGGGCGACTGTTTGTTAGCACTAGTGTCTTGCAGTTGTGTTTCTTTTTTGAGAGGAGGACTACCGAGAAATTATAAACTCACGGAAATCCGTCTTTCAAAGATTTTCTGTATTTATTAACATATGATAATCCAAGACTCCACGAGCTGATAACATTCTTTCGGAGCTTGTTGTTTCTTAAATCTACGATGAAATGAAAACATGGACGTTAAAACTCTCCTTAGAACCAACTTATTGCACTTCGTCATATTTGCACTAGAAAGATGCAGTTGGAACAGCATTTGAAAAGTCAAGTCTATATAATTTTTAGGCTTCTCGCACTGTTGACACTTAGTTGATTGTGAGCTGACTCATCGTGGACCGGTTGCGTGTACGGTAATGCACGAATCTGCAGAACAGAATAAGAAAACACACTTACAGCAATATTTCATTTGTTTACATATATATTATTCATCACATGATTGTGACAGGCCGATTCTGTTCATTGTCTCGCTGAGAAAATTTGCAACCCTCTGTCAAGTATTCCCTTATCTCCGCTCCAGGCATTTCAATGATGCCATAAGATACTAGTAGTATCAAAGCTGGCCAAGGAGTACATAGCCGACCAAAGGGAGTCAACCGGACACCAGAGTATATTTGTACTGTTTGACAAGAACCTTCGAGTTGCCTTCAACGTATGGTTTCCGAGCTTCAATTAGAGCCTTTGAGTTACAGGTTACTGAATATTCGCACTTTTAAACTTGCGCACATTGAGAAACAAACACATCATTTTCATCCCCACAGCAAGATCAAAAAAGATTGTACAATCAGACAGATATTCAAACATTCATTTAGGTCTTTGTGCATCTATAAAACATCGGAATCATTAGGTTGGTACGTCACTGAATACAGAGACTTTTTTACACAACCATTACTGCTCACAGTTCAGATGCGGTCACAAAACGTAAAGTATTTAACTTAAAAACTTTACGTTTTGTGTCCGCATCTGAACAGTGAGCAGCGACACCTGTCTTGCAGTACAATGTGAACCAGTCAGAATTGCCCTGAAGAAGGTGACAGACGGCCGTCACCGAAACGTCGGTGAGGATAAAGTGATGGTTTTGTAAAGAGTCTCTTTATTCAATGAAGATATTTTGTTGGATGGTCCTGTTGTCGGACAGACCAACAAACGCGGTTGAATACAACCTTATAAGTACTAAATCTTATTTAACGCACCCTAGGACCGGAGCGGTGATACTGAAGTTGATGGCCGGGTTGATGAGGAAACCAAACCCCGGGAACCAGTGCAGAGTGGCCCGGTACACGGGAAGGAACACCAGCGACTGGGTCAACTTGTTAATGGCCTCAAAACAGTACAGAAGCGCGAATACTGAACCTGAAAACAGAAACTTTTATTAGCATCAACACAATAACGAATGATATGAAATAACAAGGACACTCATCTACAAGCTGCTGAAAGCTCCTGGTACGACGAGATAGGTTGAAAGGAACGAAGGTGCTCTCTTTCTACATTTTCAAACATTGAAATACTTATTATAGTGCATGAAGAAATGGAATAAATTAGGTTAGGGTAGGCAGTACTGATATTTATTTGAAAAGAGCACAAAAACAGAAACCTACCTTGTCGGTCCTGTGAAACAAGTTTAGACATGCCAGAACTGATGACGCAATGCTGCATACGGCCGAACATTCGGACACAGGGCACTGTGGGAAATGGGGCAACAAGTTACGAATAGACCACAGTACAGGTAGATACATTATGATAGCTGTAACTTTATCTGACAATAAACACATTGCAATTGGTCATTTATACATATAACCAACCAACCAACCAACCAACCAACCAACCAACCAACCAACCAACCAACCAACCAACCAACCAACCAACCAACCAACCAACCAACCAACCAGCCAACCTACCCACCCAAACCCACCGACCTACCAAACAACCTAACCAACCAACCAACCAACCCATCCACCCACCAACCAAGCCACCAACCAACCAACCAACCAAACAAACAAACAAACAAACAAACAAGCAAGCAAGCAAACAAACAAACAAACAAACAAACAAACAAACAAACAAACAGTCTCTGAGCAGTCAAGTTGGAAAATAGGAAGACCACTTACCGATGAAGGGTATGATGTCCCGGTGTGGAAGATAAGCAGATACAGCCATGAGTGTGTTCGCCAACACGTCTGACAGTACACCTATCTCTGCGATCCATAGGTCATCCATGACTCGTCCGAACACACGGATTCCTACTGCACTGATCATGTGTCCTCCAACGTACATGCCAGCAAGGAGTATACCAATCTTCGTAGGATCCCAACAAAAAGGTGAGTTCATTAAGTAGAGATTCACTATCTCAGAAAAAGCCCCGTCAGCAAAGTGCACGGAAATGTAGGCAACGTAATAGCATCCTAAGAGCACCCAGTTAATGTCAGAATTTTTTGCCGACTTGCATGCTCGTCCGAAAGCGCTAAAATGCGAACAGGAAAACAGTTTTTTCTCTGACTTTGGCAAAGACTCTGGAAGAAGTATCACGTACAGAAACATGAAGATGAACAAGCCTAACGGAATCCACATTGACGTTGTGAAAGATTTTTGCCATTGAATCCAGAGGCCCGACGTTACATACCCAAGCCCAATGCCGATGCCTTCAAAAGCGCTAAGTACAGCCAGGCGAAATGTGAGTTGAGAGCGGGGTGTTACGTCGGCTAAGTAGGCTTTGATGCCAACAAATGGAGTATAATAATAGCCAAAAAGACCAACAAAAGCCATGCCAATTATGACAAATTCGAAAGAGAACTCAAACCCCATCAGTAGCAGGTAGACGGCGGCTTGGATGATCATTCCAAAGATTGGAGGCACGATAGCGACCTTTCGTCTTTGGCTTAGATCGCTCCAAACCCCAAAGAAAATGGCAGAAAAGCACACCGGGGACAACAGGGCAATGTTGTGGTACAGAAGCTGCTGTGAAGCGCCGGCCTGGGCCGTTTGCTGAGCCAAGTACCCCGGATCAGACAAGTTAAGGAAACACTTGGAGGAATTGTCGTCCCAGACAAAAGTGATGTTGATCTTTTCACACTGTTTGTAGTACAGAAACTCTTTCAAAATGGGGTTCTGTAGACCAATGGCGAGGAGAAAGAATAATGGAATAGGTTCGATTGGTAAGCGGCATGTTGAGGAAGGGGTGTGGTCTGTAGACACTTTCTTGTCACCCAACAGAGGTTGTGACTCTGATGCTCCACCATCATCGCTTTTCGTTGGGTCTTTGGTCATTTTCCTTGCGTCACCGTGCGTATGTTGCACTAATCTTTGTATGTTCTGTTAGAAAAAGGCAAAAATAATGATCCCAACATTAAAAGCTACTCGCTATTAAGCTAGTTCATTCATTACGAACAAAAGACATGCTTTTTAGCTGCTTCATGATTGTTGGTTTATTTTGGCGTTGAACACAATGAATATTTGGCAATCTAGGAGCGTCAACCAACATGCTCAGCCCTCTCGCTTATTAACAAGTCAAGAAGCTACAGTTTTTATGCTATGCGTGCAACGCAATCTTTATTCTTGGTCATTGTGGGCCGAATGTTGGCTTCTGAAAAATGTCCTAGTCCAACCTTCAGAGAGTTCTGTGACCTTTTCCTAGAGTGGACTTTGGCGCCACTACCTTGGCGATAGTCTTCCGTTCGGACATTAGATTATTTCTGTTGCCAACCTACGCTGTTATACATTATCTTTATTTCTTTATGCATAGTTCATTTATATGAGTAAATGTACTTGAAGTAGATAAATGAATTGGAAATATCAAACATCGCAACATAACGCTGCAATCTATTTGCAAATCGCAAAGCTCATTTGTATTGATACAGGTTTGCATGACTTAAAATTGTCTAGCTCGTTTTTGGTCAAGATATGTTACGTCTAATTGCTCGAGTAGTTGAACAAAAATACCTTCGCTTGTCCCTGCAAGACTTCGTCGCAAATGACAAGCTGATAGACGTTTGACCGGTCCCGTGAGAGTCATGGGAAGCAGGTCGGTCTAGTTACATTTTAACCTATAGCAAACTTTAACACAGAGTACCATTAAATAAACAATGGTCAACAGTATATTGATTTCTATACTAGTTCTCATTTGCCCAGTAATACTCTGAGAATGAAATGTTACTGCTAGGTATCTGAGGTTCTTGTGACACTAATGTCACTTACATATGATGTCCTCATTATGAGGTGTCACCAATGCATGTGGTTTGGTTTTTAAGTTTTAGATAGTATTATAACTGGATTGTACATTGTACAAGAACACACACGGAGATAAACACCATTTATTCATCAGAAAATCATGATAGTGATCACAGCGTATTCAAGAAATACATCAGTTTGGAACTATCAAGTATAGACAAGTAGTGGCTTCCAGGTATCAAAATACATGACATATTAAGTAAACCTTAAGGGACTAGTGAAAAATCCTGAAGGAGACATACCAGATAGAAAAACTAATCATTGCTTAACGTTACCAGATATATGGGATAAGAACAGCAGTGTTGCGCCTGTAGGCTAGGTAAGCTGGGTTCTGTCCCCAGCGTTTCAAGTCAACCTAAAGGGACTAGTGAAAAATACTGAGGTAGACATACCAGATAAAGAAACTAATGCTTATAATGATTCCTTAACACTACCAGATATATGGGATAAGAACTGCAGTGTTGCGCCTGTAGGCTAGGTAAGCTGGATTCTGTCCCCAGCGTTTCATGCCCTGGCGTTCCAGTATGGGGATCCCGCTCAGACGCGTCAGGAGAAGGAACACAAACACGGGGGACACCGCGCTCAGGTGCTGGTAACCACGGAACACGGACGACGCAGAGATGTAGAGACCTGTTTGGAGGAGAATCTCTCCCAGGTAGTTGGGATGGCGGCTCAGAGACCACAGGCCACTCTGGATAAACTTATCCTGCAGAGAGAGATACACATAAAACATCTTTATATAGTGCATGATTTATGTCTTATACGCACACCCTCTTTAGCTGTCTGTTACCCTTGTTGTGTCTGTACCATCTGTAGTTTATTGTCAGTGCCCCCTGGAATATCCATAACCCCTGAAGTGTCCGTAGCCCTGTACTGGCAAAAATTCCTGAATTGTCTGTACTGGGCCCTTTAGTGACTCTGTATCCCTTAGTGTCCTTGTAGTACTAGTAGTATCACCTGGGGTGTTCGAACCCCCTTTAATAGCATCAGTTTATACTTTAATTTGTAGTGTCTATACCCAGCATTTAGTATCTGTTTCCCTGGAGTGTCTGTGCCCCTTTACTGTAAGAACCTATCCACTTATCAGGGACTGTCCTCGACATCCCTCTTTGAAGTTTCATTCTCATAGACAGTACGAATCATGTCTTATAATGTAACAAATTAACAAATCCTATTTTCAACTCAATACCCTATCTGATTCGCTGACACTATATGACAACCTTACCTGATTGGCTGATGCTATATAACTCCTTACCTTATTGGCTGGGTTGTTCTTGAATGCAGATTTTTGGTAATCAGCGATGATTTCCACCAGCATGCCGAGTGCCCACAGCCCCCACCCAGCATAGTCTCTCTCCCCCAGGGCAGGGTTATTCTTTTCTTCATTTAGCAGGAGGGTGGGGAGGAGGGTGGCAAATACCCACAGGCCTGGCAAACAGATGGGTAGAGAATATTGTTATACCAGAAGAGAATTGCATCCCCAATATACGGTGCTCATTCAAAGTTATCCTTACAGCATAAATCATTAAAAATAAGACAATCAATTGTCATAGCTAAAATCAAAGACATGAAAGATAAAACTTGCTATACCGTAAGTGCATGAAGGTCCTTATATGCAATTTTAGCAAGCCAATTTCAAAGTCATTACTACCTGCTCCAAAGACCATACATATGTATGTATCTTGATTTAGATACAAATTTGTACTTAGTAGTCTATGAGGAGGAATAGCTATACTGGAACTGCATATCATTGATCAAATGGGAAATCAAATGAACAAACATGCATCAAAACTCCTCCCAACTCGATCTCTAATAAAAGTGGCTTTAACAGCAAAATGTAGCAATATCAAGTTTACATAAAGGCACAAACAAACAAACAAACAAACAAAAGTCTATAAAATGCTGATAACAGTATTGAGCTGACCTTGTATGGTCCAGTATAGCAGGAACATCTTGGGGTCCTTCCTGGCATGTTTGAACCTGCTGTCGCTGCCTGCCTTCAGCACCCGGTGGAACAAAAACAGGGAGAGTCTGGAAACAACATGAACAGGGTGTTAAAGCTATTGCTGCCACAGGTGCTGCAACAAGCTGATGAGACAAGACAAGAAACACAGGCCAATCATATATGTAGAAGGGAGCAGATCCTAGTTTCTTTCGTTCCATTGAAGCCAATAGTTAAGAGCCTTCTGTCGTTGGCACTGTATATTGCATTAAAAAATAAATTTCCCAGGAAAGGCACCTAATAGTATGTAGAAATGAAACATATACCACAGGGTCTAATATATCTGATTAATAAGAAATTCTAGTACTGCAAATATCATAACGGATATCCTGATGCAGGAAACTCCGTGATGTCATTGGTTAAGTCACTTTAATTTGGGCGTTTTACTGTATACGACCTCAGAGCAATATCTGGAAGCAAAAACTTGTTAACAAAAACTTATAGTAGTCCAATTTCATGCAAACATCGACCTAGATCCACCACACCAATAATACACCAAGTAACTTGGTATGGCACGGCAAAAAAAAACCCTCTTGCTCCAAAATAATTTGGGACTTCCACGGATCCCTGTCATGGAAGAACTGGGGTGTGCACCATTTATTGTCACAAAGGTGTGCTGAAAAGGTGTGTCTCACCTGAGAGCCCAGGTGCAGACCATGCCTGTCTGGATCTTCTGACGCTGGTAGTATCGCCCGCCCCACCTCAGACTCAGCAGGGACAACAGGGCGAAGGTACCTCCACCTGGGTGTAACACAGGAGCATGTTGTGCAAGCATCCTGGTAATCAAAATCAGTACCAACAAGGTCGCACTCAAGGGGGCCTAAAATTGACCTGGACCTTCAGATGGTTTCCCAATTCCTATCCACATACCAGATATCATTACATATAACACCTGTTCACCTCTATTCGTTGGGTAACCTAAATCTGTTGGTTTAAAAGCTGGGTATCTGCAGATATAAAACAGTTAACATCTGCAGTCAGTCGGTGGTTTTCAACATGCTAAATTTTGAAAATATTGTCATCATCATCATCATCATGGGTTACCCCCATATAACCCCGCAAGGGGCAAAGTAGGGGGGGAGCTGAGGTCCCGGGTTAGGGCGGGCAGCCCTCCTGCCTGGCGCGGAAGCTCTCAACTGTGGGAGCACTTACTACCGCACCAAGCAGGGAATTCCACTCCGGAATTGTTCTAGGAAAATATGAGTACTTGTATGTGTCTGTTCTTGCAAAGATTGGTTTGTACTTATGTTGATGGCTGCCTCGGGTTCGCCCTTGGGTCGGAATCAGTAGGTTCTGTGTGTCTATGTTAATCTTGTTGTTAACTAACTTATAAAAGAAGGTGAGGCGGGCGTTCCTCCTCCTTTCGGAGAGAGGACGCCACTGCAGGTCATTGAGCATTTGTGTCACGCTGCTAGTCTGCCGGTAGTCATTGAGGGTCACTCGGGCTGCCCTGCGCTGGACGGCCTCCACCGCCTGTATCCCTTTGTTGGTGTACGGGTCCCAGACGGTGGCACTATATTCCAAGTGGGGCCGTACCAGCGCTTTGTAACAAGTGGCCTTGACCCTGGATGGACAATGGGTCAAGTTGCGCCGAATGACCCCTAGGACTTTACCAGCTTTGCTAGTGGCGTGGTTGATATGGGTGTCCCACCGCAAATCGTCGGACAGCTGTACTCCAAGATAGGGGTGGGACTTAACACCGGTGAGGGCTTCTCCACAGAGGGAGTACTGTGTTAAGATGGGGTGCTTCTTACGGGTGATATGGAGGATGTGGCATTTAGAGGGGTTGAACGACATAAGCCAACGATTTTGCCATTCTGTTAACGCATCGAGGTCAGACTGCAGATCTTGCGCGTCAGAAGGCTTGCTGATAGTTCGATAAATCAAGCAATCGTCAGCAAATAGCCGAACATGTGAGTCTACGGAATCGGGTAGGTCATTAATGTAGAGCAGGAAGAGCAGAGGGCCTAAAACAGTACCCTGCGGAACTCCAGAGGTGACCTTAACAGCTTTAGATGTTCCACCGTCAAAGACGACCCTCTGGGTTCTCTCCGTAAGGAAGGCCCTAAGCCAAGACTGAAGTAGGCCAGAAATGCCATAGTGCTCGAGCTTGCTCAGCAGACGTTCATGAGGCACTGTATCGAATGCCTTGCTAAAGTCAAGCACCGCGGCATCGACCTGTTTGTTCTGGTCCATGTTTTTGGCCAGGTCTTGGAGGGTTAGCACCAGCTGGCTCTCGCAGGACAGACCCTTCCTGAAGCCGTGTTGCGCTGGGGACAGAATGCCATGAGTGTCTGTGGTTGTGGTTGTTTTCAAGATATTGCAATGTCCATCGACTTGACATCCCTAAATAGCCTGTTTGAAATTAAAAACAATGGATGTGGGGTACCCTATGGAGTAAGGTGAACTAGTGTTATATCATTCATCCATCCAAAGGTTCTGAAATTATGTTTACCACAAAAATCTGTCAATACAATCACAATCACAAACATAGACACAAACCAAGGAGCTTTTATCGTTGATAAAAGCTCCTTGCACAAACACACACACAGAACAAGAAAAGACCTCCATTTTTCATGGAGTTAACAAAGGGTCTTCATACTCTGCATCAGTATGTATATAAATTACATTATGTTATTACGGTGTTTGTACCTTGTAGTGTCTGCACCCTGTGAATATCTGTATCCCCTGTCGTATCTGTATCCCCTGTCGTGTCTGTGCCCCAAGTAGAATCCGTATCCCTAGTGTATATAGTGTCCGTATCCCAGGTACTGAGGTAGTGTCCATATCATTTCATCAAGGGGCTGAGGTATGCACTCTACGAACTCAACATTTAAAAGGCGTTGTTTTTTGTCTGTCTTGCAAATCAATTAAATACGATATCTGTGTACATGACTGGGTCGCGACACTGCTCCCTACAAACTGTATAATGCCACTAACCTGCCAAGTCGTAGAACGTTT
>NC_049980.1:9282291-9289817 GCF_000003815.2 Branchiostoma floridae | reverse complement strand
GGACGGGCTGGGGGCTGTTAAGGCGACGCTGGGAAAATGAACGGTTAGATTGTTTTTGTGGTATGTTTTTGGAAATCATTTGATACGAGTCGACGGATGGGTGTGTGTGGATGAGGTTACCTAAGTTCGTGCAGAGGGGTGGGGGGTAGGGGGGGATGGAAAATGTAGAGCTTTTCAGAACAATTGTAAAGTATATTTGTCTTCTTTTGTCATCATCACTTATGGTGAAACATGATGTTTTATCAAGAACCTACATGTTATATTGCGATGTGTTTTTTCCGGGCTTTTTTTAAGTCTGAAGCACATCAGACCACCCCTACTTTTCTTTATAGAATGTGTTCTTTTACATGCAGAAGTTATACTTCCCAGGGCTTTATATCAAAAATGATTGCAATCCATCACAACATATCCTAGCTGTGGCTTACCCTGAGATTCAGTGAATCCCTGCCCATGGGTCCATGGAATTTGATCCATATAGGGACTTAACAGTACAAGCATAATTTCAATTCACTTGGTTGATTTTCTTTTATTCCTTTTTTCACATGGTAAAAATGTATAGTATTTTACATAATATAAATCAAAGTTATCTTGCTTTTTGTGTTGAAGACTCCAAGATATTATTTTGCAATGGCATACATGGACATGTACCTTCATAACCATTGTGCAGTTCTTCACATCCATTGGGAACTGGTCTGTGTCCCAGCCCAGATCAGGGGAACCTGTGTTGGAGTCTATGGACCCCAGCATACCAAACCTGGAAGTACAAAATCATGTACAACATCTATTTTATTACACTAAGTGTAGAATTCAAAATTGAATATTTAATATAACAATCAAAAGGAAAATTATCAATATTTATTATCAAATCAGGTTGTCACTAACAGCCCCTTCCAGTACACTTTGCAAGTGCTGAGCAATCAAATACTGTAAATTTAACAGGTTGCTCAATGAATTACACATTACGTTAGACAAAAAAACAATCTTCTTTTTCAATTTTTGAATGTTTTTACAATCATAATAACATTGTGTAGTTTCCATATTCCTATTACAAATCCAACAATGATCACTCAGCGATCGCTGTCTTGTGGAAAATACAGTGGCCTTAGTCTTGCTATACCAATCAGGAAGCATTAGAACATTATGGTAAGTTAACAGTATCTGCTGAGGTACTTACGCAGCTGCCATGACAACGTCATGCTCATATCCATGGCCAGCCAGGGTGGTGTGGTTGGGTTCTATGTTCAGCTGTCAAACAGATGGATGTGATGTTAATTGACTTAAATCCATTCATGAATTAAATGGATAAATTAAGGTTTTGATACAGCACCAACTGTTGTATGAATAAATGAGTATGATCATGCCAGCAAGTATAGTTACTGTTGTCACTTTCCAATGTGGTGTACAAATGTAGTATATTGTTGTATTACCACATATTAAGACCTAAAAAAAGGCCATATATCTGATATGCTGTCATGTTACTTAATGAAAAATTGTTAGTTACCTTAAAGTCTTTCTCCAGGCCAAAATGCTTCAAAAACCCAATTACTGTCATGGCATCTGGAAACCACAATGCATTATATCAAATGTGTATTAAAACAGCATGTGTAATAGTTCAAATATATGTCATATCTTGGATGATAATAATTGGATCTACCAGACACACCTGTGACCCCCAGGCACAGTGCGGTGCAGCAGCGGTGCAGTTATTAAAAAAATTGTAAAAATCGCAAAATGAAGCATTTTGTTGTTCTGCATGCCGAAAGTGTTATTGAATCCATGTGCGCATATGTGGAGGGCTCTCTTATACCAAATTTCAGGTCATTTGGTTGTAGGGTACAGGAGCCAAAAATGTCCTTTTTCTGTCAAAAAATCTGCGAATAAAGACTTATAATAAATTGTTGATTCTGTTGATACACGGTGTTCTGTGGTTCAATTCATAATGCCAGCTTTGTGGTTCTGTGGTTTAGCAGCATAGTTTTTTATTTGCTGGATATTTATTTTTTTAGTTTTGGGGTCTCCAGAGGATGTCATCCATAATTTAGATCAAGTCAATGTGACCTAACACAAAAATACTACAAAATATAAAGTTCATTGGGGAAGGTAGAGTATCATTACAATATGTTAACCTCAAAACGTACTCACTGACAAACCTGGGTTTAGCAACCACTCAAGGCACTGACTTGGGAACAAAATACAGTTGCTGGTTGTTCAGGAGGGGTGGGTTAATCTAGCTATAGAATGCAAATATGGATCTTGGGACCTTGCAGGTGATTTGTGACTGGAGGTGGTTGCCTGTGTCAGGTGGTTACCTAATCAGGTTTGAAACAAAAAACTGTAGTCAATGGGTTCCCACTGACCATAGTCATACTGGTGCTTGGTAGGTTCCTTGGGTTTGGGCTCCAAAAGGAACTGGCCTGTGAAGCCAATCTTCTTCTTGTGTGCTGGAAGAGACAGAAAACTTTTAATCTTAATGATAAACACTGGAGAGGACTGCTCAGCATCAATTCAAGATAGCAACAAAAATCTAGAACTGTCAGTTGTCTTTAGAATGTGTGCACTTGATGTGGTAAAATCATATTCTGTATATGTACACTATTGTATTGATATGAATTTGTATGTTTGCAGTGATATCATATTCTGTTCTTTGCGGTGACCTCTCCACCATGAATTTATTACGCCACAAGATGCATTTCTGATTATTACTTCTGTACTACAGAACTGTTTCGACCATGTATTTGAAAGCAAACAAATACCTGGAGTCAGTCCTTGTCATTCCTATCACAAAACATGAACTTACCAACTGCCATTTTGAAGAAGCTGGCCATGTGAGACAGCTCAGCCAGCACGTCTGTGTTCAGGATAGTGTGGTAACCCTCGCGCCCTCCCCAGAACACTGTACAACAAAGACACGTGCACAAAGATAGGACAATGTTTTGAATACAACTTAATGACAATATCTTTATGGAAATTTTTTTTGGAAAATATGGCAGAGTGACATACATACACTCAGATGAATGGCATTTAGGGTTTTACAATCATAAGAGCTCATTAGCAAACACAGGTCACATTATCACCTGACACGTCAAGTGTAGGTGTGACGTGCCTTTCACAAAAAAAAACATATTGGGCCTGCTAGGGATTAGATTTCAGAACCTTAAGATTCCAAGTCAACAAAGTACAAGACCACGTACTTAAAATGCCACTTATGTGTAAATGCGGGAGGGACATAATTGTGTAACATGATAAACAAGGGGACAGGGACAGATTTTTTTTTAAGTCTTCCGGCTCCACAGTCCCTCATACCGGGTTTGTCCGATCAACATGTTACATGGTTTAACTACCCGATAGAGCATGACACTACATTTACCAAAGTTCTGGCCGCCCAGGCGTTTGGTGACCTCTAGCCCCTTCTTGACCTGTGCTGCAGCATGGGCCACGATGTGAGCATCTGGGTTGGTGGCTGCACCATTCATGTACCTGCCGGTGGGAACAAATGCATGAGGGAACAGAGGATATCTTTACAACACAAACAATCATACTGTTTGACCTCAAGTAATCTCAAAGCAGATGTAAGAACCATTAGCAACATTAAAATCATTGGAACTCTTTTCTTTAAAAGTATTTATAATAATTGTATATCTTGGTTCCATTTAATGTTCCAAAAATATGTGTAAAACAGAGTATGAGCAAAGTCCTTACATCTGAGTGTGCTTCAAAATCAACCATAAGTACAATAAGTCACAATGTTAATGCCAATTACAAGTCATCTGCTCTCAGAAAAAGACTGCTTAAATCATGACAACAACAGTGTCAATATTGTACAATCATATTGAAAGGCTCTGATGAATACATGTATATCAATAATATTAAAATTATACATTAATATGATTTAATAATCGACATATGAATGTACAGATGAAGCTTTAGATATCATTACATTTTAATTTATGTTTTACAAACTGATAGATTCTGACCTAGGATTGGCAAACAGGTTGCAGGTCCCCCACAGCAGTTTCATTCCTGTCTCATCCTGCAGTTTCAAAGCCAGATCAACGACCTCATCCAAATTCCTGTTGGTTTCTGCCAGATCATTCCCCTCTGGAGCAATGTCCCTAGAAGTACATTACATGTGTATATGAGAATGATGCCACCTGCCAATGGATGAGAAAAACAAGCTATAAAAAACTAATTAGGATGTTAAGTAATATCCTTGAAAAGAGGGTTACTTACTATTTTTAGCTAAACAAAGGCTGACACTCAAAGTGAATGAGTTAATGGCATGGCTGCCAGGTGAATATATAACATTTGCAAGTACTACAAACTCTAATTACAATGTATCGACTATTACCCACCGAATAGCTGATTTGGGAGTATTGTCTCTGGTAGTGACTAAAATCGCACTCCTACCAGTTGCCGTCCTTAGGGAGGGGGTCATTAACCCCAGCCAGTGAGATACTGTGTAAATACAGGCTATGTCTCTGGTATACAACTACAAAATTATCCTTTTAATAAATTTCTAAAATTATAGCAGTTTTCTTTCAACATAATAGATAAGTTGGCCTAAGTAAAAAAAAATAGGCATCTTAAAAGATTAAGATCAAATATCAAACTATTAACTAATATTTACCGGTCATGGAATGTCCAATATTTTACCTGAAAAGCAAAATAAACAACAATATTAAACTTATCAGATTTCATGTTGTCATAATCCAAAACATCAGAAGCAAACATATATGATTGTACATATAAGTGATATACATGCATTCTACTTCTAATGTTCAAGATTCTGGAATTATCATCATGATGAAGTGAAATTTGCTTTTTTTTTCACAAGAAAAATACCTCGAAGGGATTAAACAATGCTTACAGCTTGCTATGTATTTAGTTTAGGTGTGACAGGTTGTTGAATACTATAAACCAGCTGTGTATAATGCAATATTGGTATGTGCCAGGAAAGCTGGTTTGTTATACTGAAGGGTGGCTATACAAACATGTACCTGCAATACTGTTAAGTACACACTCAATCAATGAAAGACTGTCCTCAGTTTGAAATAGTTAATTACGTGAAACATTTCTCACCCCCAACTTTGTGAAGAACTCAAAGGCAGCCCTCAGTCTCCTCTTGGCATTCTCCATGGAGTCCGAACCATCCTCCCAGGGGCGGTGCAGGGTGGGGAAACCGAAGGGATCCGCACCTGTTCAAGTATTTATACCATGTTCAACCTAATGAGGTTAAATAACAAGGGCGCATCAACCCTATCTGAACCGTGATGGTTCCACCTTCCCACCATCTACTGGTGCTGACGTCATCTGAGGACTTCCAGAACATCAGTGCAGTGAATCATCTATCTGAAGAAGGTCGGAGTACTCAACCAAAAATGTGACTTTCTCTTTTGTTGTGTAATGGAACAAAGTTTAAACTTTTTCAACCTAATGATGTAAATGTCTTTCTGCACCAATTTGTAGTGGTCCAGAGCTCAAAATACCTGACACACTTTTGTGCAGCCATAATTGTAGCTATGCACCTAATTTCTGACTGCTATAGTATGCTCAACTAGATGCACTGTATTTGTGAAGGGTTATAATGCACAAGAAGGTTACTACTGAAGGTTAGACTTAAATATACCGAAAGGCAGGGAAAGAGCTTTTCTAATTTATATCAGTTTAGTTGAAGCAGATCTTGCCTTCAAATAATTGGTGACAGTTAATGCTGTCAACTACTTACAAATAGCTTACTCCTAGAGGTACACGGTCATGAGTTTACTTGAAAGTAAAACCATTTATGGGTGTTAAATCCTACCTGTGCCCCTGAAGGTGTGCCAGAAACAGACAGAAAACCTCAGCCATTCTTCCATGGACTTCCCATACACAATCTGTGGAACAAATCATTACATTTATAGTTTATATCGCTTTAAGTTCACATTTCTCTGCGTGGGATCCTATATCCTATATCAAGTCTACAGATGGTGGTTTCAAATTGCAATATCTTCAGTACATTTTCACATGACCATTTGAAAACATTGTCCACTGACTTGACATCGTTATATTACGAGTTATGGTAACCACCATGCAGGAGCAGAAATCAGGGATAAAAATATTTTTTGTGTTAGCACACAATGGGATCATATCAGATGTTGCAAAGAATATACCCTGGGAGCCAGACTTCAGCTTGGTTGGGTCTATGCAGCACTAACCTCTGAGGCATTGTAGTGTTTGAAACAGAGAACATCCTCTGGACCAGCATCTGGCCTGTACTCGATCTTCTGGATACCTACAAAAAAAGGGAAGAGAAGAAACTACATGTATGATAGTAGAATGAAAATGACATCACCTTGATTGCCAGATTCACCTTGCTGTGTGACTCATTGTTATTGACTGTATGACTGTTTGATTGTATGATTTGCAATAAACAATTTTTTACTCAAAGGCCTTTTGACAATCTCTAAAGTACTAGTAAGAGTTGAAACGAAACTTAAGTACTAAAGTACTTTCCTGTCATCAAAATAAATTATGACATAGATAGAACTTTAGATAGAACTTTATTGCGCCACAATTGTAACATGTGCAGTCCTTCTACATTATTTAATAAAAACAATATGTCTGCTGGACATTTCCTCACAGAGACATGTTCTAGGAAATTAATCAGCATAGTTATGCTCGTTTATAAATATTTACCATGACAGTGTCTGTTCAGTGTATACTGAAGAAAATTACAACAAAAATGATTCTGCAGGAAAACCTGTTTCCACTTAATGCTAGTTCACCTTAATCTGTGGGGTAAACCTAAATTCGTTGTTGCAAAAAACAGATTTCAGGTCAACGACGTGGGTTTAAAATCAACATTTTCAAAATGCAATGTGAAACTACCTTCCATCGACTTATCGATCCCAAATTACCCTATTTTTTATATACAACGGATAAAGGTTACCCTATGGATAAAGGTCAATAATGAGGGTCTGCTTGCTCTTTTCGGTAAGGCGTAGGCAGCCTATTCTTATTTTCCGTAACTCGCAGGGAAAATCATCTTATCTACGTTATTGCGAGGCGACCAAATTTAGCGTAATTGCCTTCCTTGATTTAGCGTAATACATAGGGGTTCTTCTGAATTCAGCGTAAATCGTTGTCGGGACCCTCCATGTAGACCCTCACTAATGTTAACTGGTTAATAGATGATGGATTACTGAAAAAGAGCCGCCGCCGCCCGGGTAAGGTTAGAGTTGAATGACCAGTGGTCTAGTTCTATGGACTGTGCCATTATGGGTTTAGGGCACACAACTGTTCAATGAGTGGATCCTTGGCTAATTTTGTTTGTTTGTTTTATTATTAATATTTGTTTATATTGCATACCCGGCCTTGCACTGAAGAATAAAGAGTATAAGCTGCATATCTGAACAGTTTTGTTTTGGATGGACCCTATTGGTACTTTTTCGATAAGTGTGTATATGATAGCTTTCAGCTCGGTCCAACTTTACCCAAATGTGTACCCCGCCCCCATGCAAGTGCCCCGCCTACCTAACGCCCACCTT
>NC_049980.1:9281383-9282191 GCF_000003815.2 Branchiostoma floridae | reverse complement strand
ACTGTCACAGATATCTCCAACCCCACCCCCATCCGGCTCTGCTGACATGACACCCACAAGGAAGTCACTTGAATCCGAACATTTCAAGACACGTCAACACATCTTACGATTCAGTAACGAGACGGATGTGTCGTTCAATAACCTCTATACAGTACAAAATGATTACAAGCTAAAGAGAAATACTCACATAAGATTTGTGGGATCGATGATGAGGGTGAAAAGGAAAACTTGTCGGCGTAACCATACGGTACAAGGTTCACGGGTCACAGCTCGTCATCCAGAGAAAAATAGTAGAAAATTCAGTATCAGTAGAATATTACGGAGACTAGTCAGCTTATCTCAAGAAACTAGCCTTTTAGAATCTCTTCTGTAGAAAAAAATCAATTCTATCATTTAAAAAGCTTGAATTTATAGTATGTTGCATATCGTTTTATCTATTTAACGGTTTATTAAATCAAGGTTTTGCCAAGGTGTATATTGCTTAAACGTCTGCTAGCTTTACAGCTGTAGGTCATTCGCATAAAAATTACATTATTATAGAAAGCATTATATTCACTCATGTATTATTTGTTTTGACAGAAATATCATAAAATTCATAAAAGTTTTGTTTTCAAATTTTACTTAAAACTTTTCCCCTAAATTCATTCTTTAATCTAGTTTCCCATCATGCTCTGCTCACATATTTGAGAGAAAATGGCGCCGACTCCTGAGGTGAGAACTATGCCGACAGAGAAAACCTTAAATTCCTAGTTGTTGTCAGCTTCTCGTTTGTCCCTATTATGACCCTTAAGTACATAAGTATCCTATA
>NC_049980.1:9272923-9280849 GCF_000003815.2 Branchiostoma floridae | reverse complement strand
GGATACACTGATACTTAGAGATAAATGTATTATTGTTGATAATTTCTTTTATGTTAAGAAAAAAGATTGTCAGTGCATTTTCAAAAAAATCTATACGTTTTCTTTACAGGTCACAATCAGCATTTTATGACCCAGAGTTCTTTATTTAGTCATCGCTACAAGGAGTTTAGAGGCAAATTGACAGAGAAACAGCTAGTAGTTGACAAAAAAAGGGATACAGTACTAAATGATAAGGAGACAACTATGTCAGCTGGTCTTAGACAAAAAGTAGGAGCAGGATTGAATTGGGATGAGCTAGAAAAGGTCCAGTTGTACAACGGTGCACCACAGCCGCAGGTTGGTCACCCCAGCAACACAGAAACAAGACTCTACAACCAACATGGCTTCAAGTCCAATATAAAATTATAATACTGTAAATTTGAGGTTCTATGGGAGCAAATGTGACTTGAGTAAGAATCAATGACTGCTCCCAAAGATATTCTTTTTTTTTCTTCAATTTCCCACTAGGCAAATACCAGATGAGCTGAGCTTAAAACTCCTTGGAATCATGCTACCCTGGTAGTTGTAGGGTTAAACTATATTCAAATGCAAAAGGCAGGTGGTTACTTAAAATCCTCCCAACAACTGTATTTGTCTAGGCCCATCTCTGTTTCCATAGCCCTCAGGCCACACTGCTGTACAGCAGCTGGCGAATCCAGTGGTAAAACTAAAAGGGAAATTCTTTAGTGAACGAGCACCCAATTGCTTCTATGATGTAACTTTTTTTGTAATATCTTCCTGAGTCATGTTGGTTGCTTGAGAAGTCTTGTCTGTAGCATGCTTACCGGATGTGTCTTTTGGAGTCTAACATAACTGTTTTCCCTTTAAAAGCAAAGTTGTTCTCCTTTGTGTAGGTGACACTGTGACTGGTGTGGACATTTCCCTGGTTTTATGGCTGTTTTAAAGTTCTTTGGTTTATTTATTTTTGGTTTTATAAGGTTTGGTTCATGCTACAACTAACCTGTGCTGCCACATTGGAGCAGTAATTTTTTTTCACTTGTGCATTGATATGGTTTATTATTATTATTTTATGGGTTGTTGGTATTTATTTATTTTTATTTGTTTGTGCTAACCAAGTATTGCTGTATTGCTGTGAGCCTTGCACAAGAAAAAAAGTAATAGTTAAATGTTGGTTTGTGTCTTTATACATACATGAGGGAAGATGTAAGGGTCAGACAAAATATAGCAAAGATAAATGATGTTTGGTGTCTACCTTTGCTAGTGAAAAAAATCAGGATGCACTTCAGTTCAGGCTGAGTCAGAAATTTCTGCTGTTTGATATGCTGAGTCAGAAATTTCTGCTGATTGATGATTTAGTTTTGTGATGGCTAGAGATTGTCTTGGAAAGGTGTCCTATGTCATGTTAAATAGCAATAATCTAAACTGCAACAGCCATGTAAGTTTGATGTCCATGTATAGTAGGCCAAAATGTACCCCAGGTTCTAATGTACCAGGATATATTATGGCCAGGGGTCTATTGCATCCTATTACAGCTGTAATACCAATCTACCACAAAACACACCAATACTTTTCTGCTTCTATCCTCTCAATGGTTGAACCTGGTGTTCGAGGACATCAAACAGTAGGCATAAACTTGGATTGTAAGGGTAGTGTCTGCCATGGTGAAAGGTGCATGTTCTAATGAAATTTATTTTGATCAAAATATGCTTTTATAGCTGTTTTTTTTTTTACATTTGCAGGGAGCCATGGATGAAAAAGGCCAGAAAACAACAATATTGTTTGATGCTGCTAAGAGGGAGGTGTTTACTCCAAGTAACGGCTTCAAGAGCCTGAACAGGAAGCTACGATCTTCGTGGAAAATCAGCATGTATGTAGAAAACCAGTGGTTGGACAAAGAATTCAAGCCATACATGTACATGTAGTTTCTTCTAAAGTAGCAAGAGATGAACGATATAGCTGGATACAGCTATATTCATAGATTGCTGTGGATAGGAAATCACAAAGTTGAGTGAAAAACTGCTCATAGATTAAATCAACCAGTGATACTGAAAATATTTCATGAAGTGATGGTGTTCAAAATGTATACATATTAAGTACAAATGTACCTCAATATGATATGTATCTTTTGCTTTAAATGAGTGTCATGACGTCAGTACTACAAGGTATTTATCTCATGCAAAAACCTACTTGTTAATAGAAGAATCACATTTGCCTCTCATGCTATCAAACATTTCCCCTGTGATTTTGATTTCTGGGCCTCCTACCTGAAAAAGTCCTCTCATTCTCAATTTGTATCCCAAATGGTCTATGGTAATTATGTATGGATCTCACACCAGCAAAATTCTTACTACATCAATAGTAAAGTTATTTTGATGTTCTCTCTAACAGACACAGAGATGAGATTACAGAAGAGAAGATTGGGCAGGCCAGGGTCTTCATTCTGGGAGGACCCAGGGAAAAGTTCACCGCAGCTGAGTTTGACAGTATCAAGAGATATATTGAGTCAGGCGGTAGTGTCTTGGTGATGATGGGGGAAGGTGGCGAGACCAAGACAGACACAAATATTAATTTCCTGTTGGAAGATTACGGCATCATGGTCAACAATGGTGAGTATTGATTGAAAAGTTATCAAATTTTCCATAGTTTTGTTTGATCATCAGCTGGTCTCTATGAAAGGAGAATGAACATGAAATTATGGAAGCTAGAATTTTTTAGCAAATTAAATGAGTGAACATATTAGTGACTTTTGTATAATAAAACCATTAAAAGTAAGCTGTTCAGTTTAACACAGGTAACATATTTTACTTACATAAGAGATGAAAAAAAATTTCTTGTCCATATGTGAAATATCCATTAGGTCATAAATGGTGTACCCCACAATGTTTTTCTTTGTATAAATTTGTTATTTTGACAGCAAAGGATCACTGTGTTTACTTATATCTAATTTGTAGATGCTGTGGTGAGAAACCACTATTACAAGTACCATCATCCAAAGGAAGCCTTGATATCAAATGGAGTCCTCAACAGGTAAAGCAAACCTCTTCTACATACAGTACTGTACCCTTGAAACTGTTGATTTTTCCCTGTATGAAGAATTTGTTGAAGCAAATCTAAAGCTACAACCACATGTTAACATTGATGTATCACTAGTTTCAAAATGTCATTCTGTACCACTAAGGAAATAAATATATGACTTTTATTGATTTCAGAGAGATCAGTCGAGCAGCAGGGAAGGCTGTACCAGGGTCAGGGACAGATGACTCCAATGTGTCACAGTAAGTGTTGGCAGATACTTTTCTTTAAGGTTTAATACGAGCATATATGCTGTATCACTTTAAACCTATTGCACCCATGGTGAGCTGCCTTTGTACTATATGTAGCTGTAGACTAAGCAATAAGTCACAGAATTGACAGTTGTACAAAAAAACAATGGTGTATATGACATGAGTCTTGAGTTTTAGTTACTACTGGTAGTACATGTAGTTTGTTGACCTGTAGATTTGTCTGTTCCAGGGGTTTAACATTTGTGTACCCATATGGAGCGACCCTGAATGTTGCTAAACCGGCAGTCCCTGCCCTGTCCACCGGTACGGTCTGTTTCCCCCTGAACAGGCCCATCCTGGCCCTCCATCAGTCAAAGGTAAGGTGTTGAAGGAGGAGGAGTTGTTGTTGTAGAAAGTACATTTGTATGTTAGTACAAGCTGTCCTGATTGAAAGTGTATGTGGTCTAGCAAAGAAGTTTAGAAAGTACTTAGAGCAAACTTGAAAATATTTTCTGTTCAACCATAAAATTGTACTACATGTATTTGCTCCATCTCCAAAGGTGTACCTCTAAGGCCTCTGTAGCAAAATATTTTCCTGTTGTGCACTCAACATCTGTTTTTTCCAGTACTCCAGAGGAAAGCTTGCAGTGGTGGGCTCAGTGCACATGTTCAGTGATCAGTATGTTGACAAAGAAGAGAATAGTAAGATACAGGTAGGTAAATTCACACGTTCTTTTGCTTCTTAGACATGATCATAAAGATGTTACCAATGCCTTGTTTATCATCGATAATCACACATTGCCAACTGTGTTTTTCCAAGTATAAGAAACTGATGACTCATCAAATCAGTCTTTTCAGTACCATTAGTAAACAAACACAGGCAAGAACTTTCACTTTTAAACCGTAAAATCAGCACAAATATGATGTAAAAATTACATAGATTCAAGCTAAGATATGAAAAATACATCATCACATCCATATTATAAGTACCGGAATGTACAAATCAGCTCCTGCAATAACTCATAACTGTAACCCTATGTCTCCTACCAGGATGTGCTGTTCCCGTGGTTGACAACTGACACCATCAAGTTCATGCCATTGATGCTGAGGATCCAGAGGTAAGTATTATTACGTTTTTTTTCTATCAACATATTGACATTTTAAAAGTTTAATAATTGAACATACGAATATGCTGCGGACAACTCTTAAAGGACAATATTTTACGTATATTGGAGCAAGTGGCAGTACACATGTTTGTACACTACCTAATCATGGCAGTTTTCTATTTCTGTACGATGTATTTGTCACTTTTAGGGAGGTTTCTATATACTGTGTCCATTTTAGGTTGCAGACTACAACATGTTACCTGACACAGCTAGACTGTCCGAGAGGTTGAGAGTCTGTTTACAGGAAAGTGAAGAGGTGGGTATCGTAGTGACTTTCTTTATGAAAGTTTTGTACTTCAATGTGTTAATCATCTTACGAGCTCTAACACTCATGTTATTAGTGCCATTATAGGTATACACTCCAATGGTCTATGTTTTATGAACAAGTTTCAGTACATACAGCTAAAATACATTCACAAATGTTACAGATCCCACGGGACTTCACACAACTGTTTGATGCAGGGATATACAAGCTGGACACAAGTGTGGTTCCAAAAGTCATCAAGTAAGTCCTGGCAGTTTTGAGCATACAAAATCTTTTTTGTTTTTTTGGATAACCGGTAATCTGCCTTCAGGGGCATCAAACCAGTTTTGTACATTCTGTACAAGTGTGGTATACTTGGATACTAAAGGCATAAGGCCATACTAAGTTGTTGATACTTTATTTTTCAGGGCGTATGAGACTTTGAATGTGAAGCATGAGCCGTTGACTCTCATCACCCCCCAGTTTGAGACTCCCCTCCCTCCACTGCAACCTGCGGTAGGTACAACAACCGGGAAATTGTACCAGGGACATTCCCCTAGCTCTTTTTGACAAGTACATTGGACATTGGTCCCGTCTTAAGAACTACAACCTGTTCCAGTAGTTAAAATGTTGTAACAGCAGTCAGGGTTCAAATTCCCAACCTCTCAGTCCACAGATGGGGTTGCTAACATTGGGACAAAGCATGCTACAAGAGGAAGATAACCTGATACATGTAGTAACGGCTCACTTTTTATCCGAGTCACTTTTGCTAAAACCTCAAGGTTGAATCCTATTGCATAAATCCTTTACAGGCATGTCAGCTGATATTCAGTTGTTTACAAAGTGAAAGAATGTTGTATTTGTTGTTGGTACAGGTTTTCCCACCAGCATTCCGAGAGCTGCCAGCACCATCATTGGATCTGTTTGACCTGGATGAAGCTTTCTCCTCTGAGAAAGTTCGCCTTGCCCAGCTCACTAACAAATGTAAGTACACGTGAACAGGCAGAAGAAATTTCACAACTACAGGTAGAGCTATCAATGATGGTGTATTTTTTTTATGTATGTGATGTAAGAGAGTGTGTGTACGGTTCTGAATGGAAAGATTTGTCCTGAATGGTGCAGCCATACCTCAGAGCAACATTATGCAGGAGTATTGGTAAGCATGTATGCACATGCTAAGTATGTTCAAATTGTTCTGGGATGCACATAGAATCTCGTGTGACACCATAAGATACCGACCAATACTGTACACACGTAACATTTTAAAACTTCTACAGCATGGGACTATACTGCATGGTTAAAACCTATTTTCCAGGTACCGACGATGACCTGGAGTACTATGTGCGTGAGTGTGGTGACATACTAGGGGTTAGTCCGAAGCTTCCTCTGGATAGCAGGGACGCCAAGCACATCCTGGAACATGTCTTCACACAGGTGTGGAGTTCAAGAAACTCAATCAGGTAAGTTTAATAGAATGGTACAGAAATACAACATCATCCATTCATGATGCATTCATTCTTGAGTTATCCTGCTTCAAACTCTAAAAAAAACACCCCTGCCGTTCTAAAGAAAGCCATTACAGGGACTAAACAGCTTTCTGAACATATGGACAATCTTTCAGCCAAACATTGTGATCATAGCTTGTACAGATCTGTTTCGGGGCAATTCAACAACTTACTAAAGTTGTTTATTCAAGTTTCTTACTGAAGAGGAAAGATTCCGTTTCTAAAGAAGTGCTACTGTTTTTAATGCACTGTCCCTGTTCAAAACTATGTGAAGTAATCAATTTGACCCAATATTTATACATCTTGTTGTTCCATGTAGGATCATGACATGGATGTGGACACCAGGGCTCATGGACCAATGCTGACAGACTGATTACAGCTCCATGCAATCCCTACAGTCACCTTAAGTACTAGTAACTATCGCAGTATCAGTGTACTAGTGCTGTATGTAAGAAATAAAACTGCTGTATAAAATCAAATCTAGATGTAAGATATTATCAATTTGTACCTTCATGTACAAATGTATATCTAAGCAAAGATAAACATTTTTTGTAGAGACCAAATGAAACTTCAACATCATAAGTTTTCTTTGAAAGAAACTACCAGCTCAGATGAGCTGTAGATGGTCAAAATGGTCATGTGATCACTATCTTATGTGGCACATTTTGTTCACTGTACCTAGGACTGTACATAACACTATATGTTTGTCATTCATTTTAATTGCTTGTGTTCATTCAGCATTGTATTAATGTATCATTCTGAAATAGAAATGGTCTGAGAGGAACACTGAAATTTTCAAACCTTACTCATAAATTGATTTACTTTCTGTATTAAAATGCACAATGATGGTTAGACAAAGTTCATACTTATACGTTGATACCAGAATTGTTCACAACATTTGGCAAAAGTTCAATTCCAAAGTTTTTCACCATCAAAGTCATGTCCATGTACATGCAGCTCTACCATAATTACATTTCATTATTTCACTGTTTTTGGTGTGTCAGCTTCTCCTATAGCAAATATTGCCTTTATTTAGAATTGAACCAGTACACTGTATTGGTAACTGTCCTAGCAAGTTCTCGTCCATAATATAAGAATTTAGTGATTTTTCAAAATGGTGTAAATGAAATGTTGTATAAACTGTGTGTAAAGCTATGGTAGGTAGTAAAGAATTAAACATTAAGCTGTGAAGTGCTGTTGTTGAGGTTTTGAATTTGATGCTTTTTAGACTTAAGGTTGACCGTCCACGATCTACTTCAAATTAATTTATACTGTTGAAAAATATGCACTAAGACACAGTCAAGCATCCATTTTTCCTGCTTTCTCATCCTTTATTATTTTAACTCACTTAATGGGGTTAGATAAGCCTCAGCTCCAAAGACCACGGTTCAAAGGTTCTTTATAGCAGTTTTTACCAATAAAACAAAGGGCAATCTAAACTTGGTCTTAAGTGCAGAAAACAGTTTTTATTGTTTTAAACTCACCTCTCTACAGTAAAACACATTTCCAAGCATACTGTACTAGAATTACCGGTATGAGGTCATTTCAGATTTACAAAGATCTGCAACACAGTTGGGAATTTTATTGTTAGTCCATTGATAGTGTCAAACTTCTTATATTAGTATTACAATTTACATGTGCAGTTTTACTTATTACATATGAACAGTCCGAACATTGGATACACTATAATGTACTGTGACAAACAACAGGGTTACATATTTGGTTGAAAGTGTTTCAACATCTCAGAC
>NC_049980.1:9270843-9272559 GCF_000003815.2 Branchiostoma floridae | reverse complement strand
TTTTGAATGAATGAGCATTGGGCACATGGCCCCCTAGATACCTGTCTCTTGTAGCCTTTGCCAGCTTGTCCTCAGACTTCTTGTCATGATGATCCACTCCCAACATGAAGCCGCCTCTCCCCAGCTGGGCTTCAGACTGCTCTAACTTCTCTGACAGGTCGAATACCTGCCCTGTTGTGTAGTCTGCATTCTAAAAGAACAGAAAATACAAGCTGTTCTGTTCATGGTACTTAAATCTTGTGGTATCTTTGAAATGGTAGGTTTAGCAATAGAAGAAAAAATGTTAATGGTAAGAGATTATCCATCAACTGCAAAATAACACAAGAAACATTTCAGAATTTTTGCATTTCCAGAAGTAGGCAATTCCTTGCTAAGCAATGACTGAATCTGCCTGACTTGTACTCAAGGTAATTTTAAGGCAGTTCTATAATAATTCCCTTATCTTCTTACTGTATGCCGACAATAAGGTGCTAGTGACACAAGGCTAATACATTTTGTATCAAACAATGAATCTAGGTGCATATATTATATAAAAGGGATATTCTTACAGTTATAAGTGAAGAGGAGCTGAGTGTATTGACCCAGTACTTGTTCCACAATAGTTCCAACAACCTCCGATCAAGTGCAGACTTGAAGTAGGTCACTTCTAAGGAGTAGTACCTGGAAATAAAAGGCAATTGAAGATTCCTTACATGAGAGGTAGATGTCTTAAGTTATGTCTTGAAATATCCTAAGGCATTGTTTATAAAGAAATTTACATATGTTATATCAGTATACCATACAATGACATTGATGGCTAAACAGACAACTTGAGACAAGGGTTCAAAAAAGGTTTGAAGAGGTCCTGGGTTTGATTCCTGACTCCAGGCTAGACATTATGTCCTGGAAAAGGCACTTAACATAACTTGCCTCACTCAACCCATGTGTAAAAGGATATCTGACTTTGGTTGGGGAGACAAGAGGCAGTGGATGGAGAAGAATTGGTGTATGGGGAAGGATGGGCTACATCTTCCAATACCATGCACAAGACGCTATGGCCTTGAAAAGGCTATGGAACCTTTAACATAAGACCTTTAACAATGGGCACATCTGTTTCTAGGTAGATGAAGCAGTTCTACTTTCCACACTGTGTGCTTTTCTACTTACTGCTTGCAGTGGACACCAAAATCTTCTATCTTGTTCAGAGGAATAGTCTGATACTCAGAGGGACCTTCATCTGGTGGCTTGTATCCCTATACGACAGATAAAATCACATAAGGTAATATCAAGCGTAATGAAGACATCTACAACCTGTAAAGTAAACACAAACGTAACAAACACTTGACAGTCAAATACTACATTTATACATGTCATACATGAGAGAACCATGATACATGTCATGTATCATGGTTCTCTTTGGCAAATCCGTGTTGAGTGCCAAATGCATGAGTTATTCGGGGGGTTGGGGGACGGGTCTTTACAGGGAAATTTTTAGATAACTTGCTGAACTCCACCCATCCTAAGGGGCAAATTTTTAAGAGAATTCACCTAAGTCTTAAATTTTTGATTATGTGGAAGTTTGGATGCACTGCAGATGACCCAATGACTTTTGTTCATTCAGGGGGATGGAATGGTTGAAATTTGTGTCTGTCCCAAGTAGCAAATTTTTGTCCTTTGGTGGAAGGATTGATGCATAAGAGAGCCCTGGTCCTTGTGGACAAACCAATGCACACACTC
>NC_049980.1:9268686-9270743 GCF_000003815.2 Branchiostoma floridae | reverse complement strand
AGTTTTATCATATATTTTGCTGAATTCTGTTTCAACTACTCATCAAATGTATCCTTTGTCTCCAATGCAGGGTTCTAGCCAGCATCCATCCTTTCGTCCATTGAGGAATTTTGCAGCTGGGGATGGAAGAAATTTTGCCTATTCCATCTGCTGATGGACAAAAATTGGCATGTAATGGTATTACAAAAATGAAATTTTGCAAATATCTCCAAAATTTAGCACATATGCCATTGAATCAAGTCTAATCTACCAGCAAAATTTGCCCCTCAAAATGTAGGAAATAGTGTTTCAGAGGGTCTAGATTTCAAAATTTTCCCAGACCCCCAAGGATCGTTGCACCTTCCACACTTGACAGGACATCCATTCAAAATCCAGGGGACGGAAAACAAATTCAGGCTGGCTTGAACACTGCTCCAATGTACATTACTTACAATACAATTGCTTGAAAATTTGAAGCTGTTGGTTATTTTTAGATGTTGATATTTTTTCTCTCTTTACAGACGTTGACCCTGACAATGCCAGTACAGCCAGCAAGTTGATAGCTGTCATCATGATATGAAGGGAAAAAAAAAAGAAAAAAAAAAGCTTTAATTTGCAAACTTTGTGCAGCATATAATTTTCTTGGTGTGAAAGTGTTGGTTTGGTTTAGATAATGTTTGTACAAATGAAAAGAAGATTTGTTGTTGTTGTGGTGTTTGTCCTTGTTCAACGTCTATTATTTCGTTAAATGAAATATGCAAGATATGTACTAGTGTAGTAAGAAAAAGGAGCTTTTCCCAATTCTTTAGTGTAGTAATACAATGGAACCATACATTTGCAGTGTCACCAATTCGTATGAAGAGGTCATTGTGCTTGTGAAAATATATTAAACTACCACAAACATTTCAAGATTTATGCACTTTTTTGCTGTATGCCATTTTCACACACATAGAAATTAAAAAAAAAACTCTGTAAAAGATAGTAACAAGTTACTAGTGTTGGGTCAAAAGAGTGAGTAATAACTTTTGATGCTGCCTAATGCCACCAGTAAATAAGAGGCTCCACAATAAGTTTGGAATTCCACTTTTCCCATTTTGAAATGGGCTTATATTTTCAATATAAAAGCACTTGGTGAAAAGTCTTTACATATGATTGACAAGTATGATGTACAGTTGTGAAATATGATAATAACTTTCATGAATATTCATTTTGAAAATTTTCTTCCTGCAGGAATTCCTGCAGGAAGCATTTTTCCTGCAGGAATTCCTGCAGGAAAAACTTTTTCCTGCAGGAATTCCTGCAGAAATTTCCTGCAGGACAAAGGTAAATTCCTGCAGGAAGATTGTTTTCTGCAGGAATTTCTGCAGGAATTCCTGCAGAAATGACCTTATAATTCATATCTAAAGCAATAACACTAAGGAGTTCTTATCAATTTGATTTTTTTAATTTGTTTTGAAACTGTTAAACTGTGCCTATTGCATTAGTTGTTTATCAGACCTGACTGTGAATATATAGTGAAATATTATATAATAGAGGGCCTTGTATCTGCAGTGCATGAACAAGATAAATACATTTTTTAATCCAAGTATGTTCCATGGATGAATGTGTTAAGAATTCATTGAATCTCATTCTGAACTTGACAACTCTCTGGCAACTAGACTTCAAGAGCATGAAAAAGCCTGGCATGTTAGAATACCCTCCCCATAATTACATGTAGACTGCCTTCAATATATAAACACTCTTCAGTTCAAGGCCCTTTCCTCATCCATAACTCCTGAGGTAAATGCTATAAGATTCATCAAAAGGCTCAAGTATAGGTGTCATAATAATCTCTTCTGTCCTTTCCTGCCCATCTCTAAAGAAGCCATGATTATCTACTGGTGTAAACTAGCAAGTACAATGCATGTACTAATTTGTAATTCAGGTCATTAGAGAAGTGAAAGACAGTCTCAATTGGGTGAGAAGTATAGTTAATGATCTCATACTAGTATATGCCTTCCAGACTACAAGGGAGTTTTTAAACAAGTTCTGAGCAAGGATGTTATAAGGAATTGACTGACCTGATCTTAATATTGCAG
>NC_049980.1:9266175-9268381 GCF_000003815.2 Branchiostoma floridae | reverse complement strand
AATAATTGATTCATCTTCATATAGATAACTCCCAAATTAAAGTTCCACACAAAGTATGAGTCAGTTGGCCATGACATGTTTAACAGCCAGTATGTTGTGCTTACACGGCTGTGGTGTTTTCATCAAATGAACTCCTCTGTTCGAATGCTCCTTCCATGCATGCATTGAAATACAGTACCAACGTGGCCAAGGATGAAAGGTCCTTGGTCAGCAACCTGAGATTTGTTTGATCTCATTCTGGTCCCTCTTTTCAACCTCCTTGATCTGGTTGGTCATCTTTTGATCATCATAAGATATTAACACTTGAGTATAAATGGGATGGAATGCCATGAAGTTGTTATGCTTCATTGGCAAGTTTGTTCCAGAGAATATTTCATAATCTAAAATTGGGCCTTGTAACATTAGCCAGGAGCTTGCTTCCTCTAGTTGAAAATCAAGTAAGTATGCACTATTGTAATGCGGGTTCACAGTAAGGTCAGCTATTGTTCTAAAGATTGCAAAGGATGCTGGTGTCCAATTAACAATTAGCATGAATCCAGGTCCAAAGATCCTGGCTTACCTGTAACTTGTAGTGCTGAGGATAAAAGGCCTTCAATTTTCAAAGAGATTCGAACCCTGGAACTCAGAGGTCCATTATTAATAGAAGAAATTTCAGAAGAATTACAGAATTTCAGAAACCTAAGTTCACTTTAACAGTAATATTTGAATTTAAAATGGTTAAACCAGTAGGGTAAATCAAGGTTGTCTTCAATTTAGGGCTAAACTATGAACAATGTTTCTTAAAGTTTTGTGAAAATTTGATGGTCCTTTTAAAGAGCTTAAAAATATGTCCACTTTAGCTAATAGACTGCTCAAACCAAGGAGGTTTGATATTAAGGCATGGGAATGAAGTCAGCACCCCTGTAGCTTTCCAATCCATGGAGCTGTGCCTTGCTGCCAGTTTGCCCTTCAAGCTGTGTTAAAAGTAAACAACTGCTGCTGGCTATCAGACCCCCTTCTGTCAGTAATGACCATGATAAAATCAGACCCGAGTGCTTGAAAATAAAAGCTGGTCCTTCTAGTTGTGGGACTGCTATGCTAGTTTCAAAGTTGCCAAACTCCCTATTACTTTGTAAATGCCAGGGAAGTGACTCAAGTGAGTTTGCCATGGAAGGGTTGTCACCCTAGGCCCTGCCCTAGAGGAGGCTCTACATGTAGGGTAATCTCCAAGCAGATCCTGCATGGCATAACACAGTACATAAGCTGGGGAAGGAGTTTAGCCGGCAGAGGAGTAAATTGGCCACGCGTGGAGATTACTTATAGGGATGTGTTGAAAAGAACAGTGCTCTGAGTGCTCTACAACAAGCTAATCATTATTACATACAGTTACTGTTTTCTGACTAACGCTGGGCCGGCCAGTTTGGTTTGAACATTGATTGGTTTGGGAGGGCGTGACAGACTTAGATGATTATCGTAAATCAAAATGTCTCTTTTTTAATATTCTACATGTAGTTCTCAAGAAGAATTATAAGAATGGGACTCATCTGAGCAAGGTATTTTCCATCCCAAAAGTAAATTTTTGTCATTCTGAAATACCACTGACCAAGTAAGGAAGGCTGTCATGATAAAGCCACTCTACAACTTAGTACAAGCAGAGGTTTGGCTCCGGCTGTTTTTTTAACGTTTTTTTTTTAGTCATTTTTATTGGGCTTTCTATTTTGTATTGTATCTTGTATTGTTTGGCTGGCGTACTAAAAGAAACATGACAAAATAGAAAGCTCAATAAAAACGACTAAAGTGAAACGTCAAAAAACAGCCGGAGCCTAACCTCTGCTTGGAGAGTAGATAAACCCTCGTTTCGCTGACTGAAGCCCAGGACTTATCTCTGAGCAAGACACGTGTTAGGAAGAAAGTCACCACCTGGGGTTCTTGGACAGTCCCTGTGGGATACTTGATAATTGCACATGTATCCTTTGCAATTGTATTAAGGACAAAAGCTGACCTTGTTTGAACCTGCATAACAATAATTACTTGAGGATTTTCCTATCTGGCCTGACAAAATCACCTAAAAGGAGGGTCAACAAGCCAAAAAAAGGCATGGTTGTAAGCCATAGTGGAAACACCAGCAATATCCATCTGTCACTTGCCAACAAGCCCTTTAAAGTTCAAGCTGTGTCTTTTCAACCAGCACAGATTAACAACTGCTCGGTCAGTTGGTGTCTATCAG
>NC_049980.1:9250796-9265734 GCF_000003815.2 Branchiostoma floridae | reverse complement strand
CTGCTGGGTGAAGAGTTTCGACAGATGTTGGATGTATGATATTCTTCTATAGGGTCTGGCCCAGGCAATGTCAAACAATGAATCTTAAATGTCTTGAGGAGGCAGTAAAGGTTAACACGCCTTCTCACATGCTGAACCACATCGTGAGGACTGGCTTGGAAGAAGTCAGCTTGAGGCCATCTTTCTCTTTCAACCTCCTTGCACTGACACAGAAGTGCAAGGTCCTTCACAATCTTGCACTTTTGAAACACAAGAGGCAAGTAGTAGTCTCCTGGCTCCCAGGATTTTAACCCGGGCCCACCAGCTCACGAACCTAACACACTAACCACTCAGGCTAAAAGGTGACAAACCAGACCATGTTACACTGGTCAGTTGGTGCCTTTTGAACCCCACTTTTGCACAGTGATTCTTTGTCTATGATCAGCACTTAACCTCTAAATCTCCAAGCAGATCTTGCGGTGTCATAAGGATAGGGAAGGAGTTTAGCTGGCAGAAAACTCCTCTGCTGGCTTAACTCCTTCCCCAGCTTGTAATACTATCTTATGCTACCGCAAGATCTGCTTGGAGATTATGAACCTTTGTCTTTCTGAAGCTGCATTCCTTCATGGACTTTCAAATGCCTTCAAACACATCATGTTTCTTATTATTGCCACTAAGTTTCCTCTGGATCCCCTGATCATCCCAAATATATATCAAGACTTGGCTGCCAGAAAAAAAAAAGATTTTATGATTCAGAAACGTGGCTGAAATATCAGATTCATGTCTGAAAATATTCACTTTCCTCAGTGACGACACAAAGTATGACCCCACGCACCTGGATGTAACCTGGATCCAAGCTTCATTGGTATATAATAAATATATACCATAATACAGTAATGTTTACTGCATTACTACCCTTTGTATCTATATGCCTGTACTTAGCCCAATAGGCCATGAATAAAAGGGTTAATGCCCCGGCCCGAGGTGTATATGGTGAGATAATCCCTGGTCAGGTGCGATAACCACCGAATAAACCACCGAGTGAGCTACGCNCTGCGCGGCTGTTTTCGTGATCTTCCTATGAGTGCTTTTTGGTGCTTTTCGTTTTTTTAGACACACAATCAATCTACCATACGTAAACTACAGCTTTTTTTTAAAAAGCACCACTATTTGATTAACCAATGCGGAAGATTTGATAGCACTATATGCAAATCTCCAACATGCGACAACGGGATTTACGCATGAGAAGTCTATCGGCATTTACCTCAAAATTAAACATGTTCCTCGGGTATCACACACATCAACACTTTTCATGGAAAACTACAATTCCCGAACTCTAAAAAATGACGAAAATTACCCACCTAATTCTCTTGGCTGCTGTCCAACATGGCCAACATCTTGAAGATGCCCATGCCCTACATCTTGGGCTTTGCAGTTCCGGGTTTCGCCGGCGTTCGCGCGGAAAATCGAACGCGATCGAAAGTAAAGTGCATCATGGGATATATGCAAATCCCCCCCTGAGCTACACCCATGTTGGAACATGGAGGTCAGAGGTTAGAGAACGATTCTACTTTGAAACTTAAAAAAAGCAAAAATTTGCGAATCGAATAACTTTTCTGTATCATTTACATATGCAAATTAGGAAAAAATCTTACAATATAGTAAATATAAGTCTAAAATATATATATATCTTTTAAGAGATAAAGTAGAAATATAAAACTTTCTGCAACTCTGTACACCCCTATATCCTTTGTGATATTGATGTTGGTATTGTCCAAGATGGCTCCTGTCCCGACTAGAGTTTTGTTGCGAATGGTCCAGAATTTCGGAAGAAAATACACCACAAATGTCGTAAGTCGGCTCAGTATTGTCATATGATGAAGATGGATAGTTGTTGTATGTCTAGGGAAGTTTGTACATTAGGATAAAACTTAAATTGTCTTGTTATCGCCTTGTCCTTTCGTAGGTATTATTAAGTACTTGAGTAGTGGTCACAGTTATTCAAAAATAAGTTATTGTTATGACGAGGAAATTAATCATTTCCTTTAATTTTGCTTCATTCAGTTATTACTGAGTCAAAGATTTAGCTTTTCAAGAATTTTGATAAATGTTCATTTGACCACGCCCTAAACAGAACACCAGACTTCCAGAGTATGTGAAAATTGTTGAAGTTGGACCAAGGGACGGCTTACAGAATGAGAAGGTAAGAAAATGATTAAGCTTTTCCATCATTATTCATTTACTAAAAATCAAATCAGAAGTCAAATGCAATTAAGAAACCCCAACTGTCAGCGATTTACTATTTTACTGAGCAAGCTCGAAAAAATTGACTCAAAATGAGATTAATTTATGTTGCAGTGACTTAATTTCGTGTTAAAGGAAGAGATACATTTCCTGTATATATATACAGTCAATCAATCCAGATTTATGTTTTACCTCATCATCTAAGCCATCATCAACATACATATAACTAACATCTCACACATATAAACATGTATTTGCTAGACATGTATTTGCTAATATGAATGTATTTGCTAGACATGTATTTGCTAATACAAATGTATTTTACATATATGTAACGTTACTTGTACAATCATGTATTCATTATTATTTCTGGCCTCAGGAGATTGTGCCCACATCTGTGAAGGTAGACCTGATCAACAGACTGTCTGAGACGGGACTTCCCGTGATCGAGGCCACCAGCTTCGTGTCCCCCAAGTGGGTTCCACAGATGGGGGACCACACGGACGTGATGAGGGACATCAGGAGACACCCCGGGGTGAACTATCCCGTCCTCACACCCAACCTCAAGGGCTTCCAGTCCGCTGTGAGTTTGTTGTAGTGTTAAATGACTAGTCAAAATACTAGTGTAGTGATGACATGAAAGAAGAAGAAGTCAAAACACTCAGTTTTCCAGTCCGGTCTTCTTTTTGCCTGTCTTGTAAGAAAGAAATGTCAGTTCTGAATGGAGTGCTCTGATCCAAAAGCTTTTCTGAACTCTGATTGGCCAACTACACAGAGCACCCTAACCTAGTTTGAAGCAATTCTAAACTCTGATTGGCCAATCACACAAAGCACCCTAACCTGGCACGACGTAACAGCCAGTGGGTACCACAGATGGGGGACCACATGGACGTGATGAGGGGCATCAGGAGACACCCCCGGGTGAACTATCCCGTCCTCACCCCCAACCTCAAGGGCTTCCAGTCTGCAGTGAGTTTGCTAGGCAAGGAATTGTGCCCCGACCATGTGCCCCCTTACCCAGGTGAACTATCCTGTCCTCATTCCCAACCTCAAGGGGTTCCAGTCCGCTGTGAGTTTACACAAATTTTCAACCAAACTGCCGCAGTCTTTGTAAAGGAATGAACAATCCACCGTGCCATGACTCAGTGAGCAGTGGATCATAAGTTGCAGGAATCCTATGGTGTCCACTGTCTCTGTAAAGGGATGGTTGAAGTTGTCAGGCTCTAAAATAGATGGCTTCTTTGATCCAGCTGCAGTACCATCATTGGTTGCTAGCTGGTGTTTCAGTACAGACTAAATACAGGAGGGTCTGCATGCCTTTTTCCGTTAAGCGTTACGAGCCATTTTAATTCACCGTTAATCGTTACCGACCCTCTCTAATTTAACGTTAATCGTTATCGGTATATTCTTCGTGAAGCGTTATTGGTCGTTTTAATTCAACGTTAACCGTTATTTGTTATCCCGAATTCACCGTTAAGCGTTACCAAGAAATTCTTCGTAACCCGTTATACACACGAAGTCAAATGCCAGATGAAACCCCGGAAAATGCAGGAAATGGGTTTAAAAGGGTCCAGATTTCAAAATTTTTTCCGAGCCTCCCGGCCTTCGGCTCTGGACAGGGTAAAATATGTTGCGGAAGCGTCGCCCTCAAAAACTTTATCACTCATACAGATTTCAGTGTAAACTTAGCTTAGTTTCGGGCAAAAAGTACTCCTAGAATGCAGAAAATGAGGTTTCTCCGGACCTTCCTTGCGACGGCTGGCGCCTTTGGCGCTCACGATGACATGGTGAAAATATGTTAGGGGCGTGGGTAGGCACAAAAAACTTTTCTCTCTGATAAAATGTCATTTAATTTAGCTTCGTCTTACAGCAATATGTGTCCTTCAAAATGCAGTAAATGGCGTTTCAGCCGCTCCAGATTTTAATTTTCCCGGACTTATATTGCAACGTCTCGTGCTTTCTGAGCTCGAAATGGTAAAATATGTCGGGGGCTCTGGGGGTGGAGGCCAAAGCTATAATCATTGTGTACATGTAATTTGATGAAAATGTCAAAATCAACCTAGCTTAGTCAGTCGGCAAAATTTGCCGAAAATGCAGGAAACAGCATTTAAGAGGGTCTTGATGTTAAAATTTTCCCAGGGGAACATACCCCCGGATCCCCTGGAATGCGTCGCGCCTTCGGCGCTCCATGTGCTGAAACAATAGTTCAATCCCTCCATAAGAAATTTGCTGCCGCCGTCTCTGTGGCGGGCCGGGAACTCTAGATTTGCCTCCGTCAATTTACAGATGTCATGGACAATGTCTCTGTCATTCCTCCGGGTTCTGGGCACCTTTTGCTTTGTCATTAGTCGGATATTTCCCCCATTGATATAACTACTCTAGCGTTGTATGAATAGGAATGCACGTCAATGTTACTTTCAACGGTGTTATGTTTTGTAACTCCTTCTGAATTTACCGTTAAGCGTTACCGGGCCCCCTGAATTTACCGTTAACCGTTACCGGGCCTCCTGAATTCACCGTTAAGCGTTACCAAGACCCCCCCATGCAGACCCTCATACAGTACTGAAGGCACAATCTGGAAAATCTGCCAGATAACAAGGAGGTTAAAAAACCTCCTTGCAGATAATAATAGTTGTAGTAGAAGTAGAATGGTTCATTTCTGCAAAGTACTCAATCTGACAATTCAAATTCTAATTCAAAATAGATACTATGAATATCTTACAAATGTAAACATCACTTCCTAACATAAATACTACTTGATAAGTTATCGAATAGTATTTATGTTACTTATGTTTACATAATAACAATTGATGTTCAGTTGTTCACTCCTACAAATTACGTCAGTTTAACTCAAAGTGAAGAAATAATGTCAGTTTCACCTGACATGAAAGAAAACAGCTTGCATTTCCTTGCAAATGTCCAGGATTTTATTGTCATTCAAAGCATACTGACAGTTCTCACTGTGTTGTCCCACAGATTGCAGTAGGTGCTAAAGAAGTGGCCATATTTGGGGCAGCCTCAGAGTCCTTTTCAAAGTAAGTTGATGTGATATAATGATATATGAACTTTGTCATATTTTTCATTAAGGTCACACTGACTTAGTTTTATGGATGATATCCCCTGAACATGCCAAAACTAATGCAAGAGGGCAAAAAAAGTAAAATCCAGAAAAAAAAATGCTGAAAAACCACAGGACTAAACATTCAGACCATTCTTTCCCAGGCTTGGTTTGTCTTATGTTCACCTCCAGTAAGACTGTAAGAGATGGTCGTTGCCAGTTCTATTATGTTTATATTGCCATTCTTGTTTAAAAACTTTAAAAGATCCGTGTCTGTTTCATTTTTGGCAATACCATATTGACTTGTTCCTGTTATATCTGCTTGATTAATTATGTTTTCAACTATTCTGTGTTTACGCCTGAGTGTTTACACAATCTCTTGCTGGCTGGGGTTAATGATACCTTCCTAGCCTCCATAGCAGGCTCTCTGGGGCCTTTTTTGTCTCATAATACACTTTTGCTAGACATTTTTTTTGTACTGGGTCGCCGATTGCCGGCCATCACTGGTTACTGGCCAGCAAAAGTGTCTTATGTGCAAAAAAAAAAGCCCCAGAGAGCCTGCTATGGAGGCTACCCCTCTTAGGAGATGGCAACTGTAGTGTAAGGCCAGTCGCTAGGAGCGCGATTTTAATCAGGCTATGTTGTCAACCTGACTTGAACTTTTGCTTTTCTCCAGAAAAAATATCAACTGTAGCATTGAAGAGAGTTTGAAAAGATTTGATGAAGTCATGAAAGCAGCGAGAGAAGCCAACATTCCCGTCCGAGCGTAAGTTGTGTTAGGCTTTCCCATAGCTACTTATTCTTCTTATTCTTCCTACTTATCAGGTTGGTTTAATGTGATTGTTTTTTTTTAAAACTGTGCTGGGATGGATGTTTCCATAAAAGGAACAATTGATTAAAAGTTTCATATCCTGGAGTGCAAGGTTGTCCGTGTTTACACAATCACTCACTGGCTAGTTTGCGGCAAATGAATGTGATTGTTTGTTTTTTAACTGTCGATATTTCCATTAAAAAAAACAATTGATTAAAAGTCTTGATCCTGAAATGCAAGGTTGTCTGTGTGTTTACACAATCACTCATGCACTGGCTGGGGTTAATGACCCCCTAGCCTGTGTTTACACTTTCTCTCGCTGCCTAGACAAAGTTGAAGGCCAGCCGCTAGGAGCACTGTTTTAGGCAGGCCAAAATGCAAGGCTATATATATAGCTACTAGTAGTATCCTAGTGGCAGTGACAGGCCTTTGTTGTGGTGACAGGCCATAGGGGCATGTTCGGGCATGACGCACCCGCCATGACACACGAGTTAGGGGTAGGAGGAACCCCTTGCATCCTTGGTCGGAAGTCCTCCTGGGAGATGGAAACTCCAAATAATAAACCTGCATCTGCTGGGGCCGTCTTACGTGGCAAAACAGTTCTGTCCCTGTAGGACTTAGTGCGCCAGTAGACGAGAGGGTGGAGAAGGAAGTGCACACCCCTCCTTCACCTAAAAAATACATGTGCAGGCCAGGCAGACTGGTCGTCTAATCAACCTGTCTGCCTACCATTGATCTTCGGATACGAAGAAACAGCCATCATCAGTAGTATCCTGTCCTAATCCTCTTTGCTCCCTTTGGTGGAGCATAAGGCACTGACAAACTTCCTCCAGTTCTTATCAGTGTGTCAATAGCACTATAACTCTGCAAAAAGTGCAAGGCTGGTAGCTTGAAACTATTGTTCAAATTCATTTCTTTGTCTTACAGGTATGTGTCCTGTGTGTTGGGATGTCCTTATGAAGGGAAGATAGCACCAGCGGCAGTAGCCGAGGTACGTTGTGTCTTCTTACTTTGACAAGAAAACATACTGATGGCTGTAAGAGAGGGTAAATTGTTAAAAATTATTTTTGGTGGCAGCACCAAGATATCTTGAGACGGAAAACTATGCTGTTTGTTGAAACAAAGGTATATGCCAGATCCGGTTAGACGTCGGATCCGGTTAGCTGCCAGATCCAGACCCTGGATAAGGAAGTCAACCCTAGTGATGTACCCCGATGAGGGGGGTTCAAACTCAGCAACGTTTGGGATTGTGCTCTTACCGGAAAAGCGCAACCTACGTCGGCTACATATAGCGGTGAGAAGCAGAACTCCAGTTTAGAAGCTCTGAAGAAAATGTCCAACAGGCATCACAACACAGCTATTAAAGCTGAGATTAACTGGTTGTGTAAAAGAAATTCCTACATGATCTGATCTACCAACCTTATGAAGTCCTTTTCATCAATTCTCCCATGTGCTAACCCAGGTTGCGAGTAAGATGTATGCCATGGGTTGTTACGAGATTTCCCTGGGGGACACCATCGGGGTGGGGACGCCCGGCGGGATGCAGGACATGCTGCGGGCTGTGACGAAGGAGGTGCCTGTCGACGCGCTCGCCGTTCACTGTCACGACACGTACGGACAGGCACTCGCCAACATACTCACCGCGCTACAGGTTTGTACATTTGCTTCATAATCTTCCACTTCACTTGACTTACAAACAATCCATTATTACAACATTAAGCAATATCACATTGTTAAGAGTGGAAATATTCTGAATAAGGCAGTCTGTATAATATTGACATCTAATGCACTATTTTAGCACATTTACATCATTATTTCATAAATTGAGCCGTTAAAAACAGCGCGGGAATGAGTTGCACACGGATTCCAGATCAAGTCCTTATTTTTGGGGGGGTACAATAATAAGGAATATCCTCATGCAACTTGTCTTTGGGCTGTTTTTAACCGCTCCAAGTATCAAATTATGATGTAAATGTGAGAATACAGTGCAGTAGATGTCAATATATCATGCAGATTGCCTAATTCAGAATATTTCCACTTTGACGCTGTAATATTGCTTAGGTTGCCTTTAAGAATGTACCTTGATGAAGATAAGACAGCCATTTAATAATACAAGGATAACACAACTGTTCTTGTTATGCCAAAGAGCAGCAATTAGATATGATTTTGGAAACGGTCAGATGTTTCACTGGCAAAATATAGTAGATGCTATCTGAAACGCCTGGCCGTTTCCAAAATCATATCCAGTTGCTTGAGTAACTGCTTTTTGGCGTAACATTAAGAACAATTGTGTTACCCTTGGATACTTTGGTCAGCCCTTTAGCTACGGTACATACATTATTTTGTCAGATTTTTAGAAACCTGTCCATCTTTCAGCTGGGACAGAACCATTTTTAATCCTACTTTGGTGAAGGTTTTCTCTCATGGAGTGACATCTTATTTAGACAGATCTGTCAATCAGACTGAACCATTTTTGTTTCCAGATGGGGGTGAGCGTGGTGGACTCCTCTGTAGCTGGTCTCGGGGGATGTCCGTACGCGAAGGGAGCATCAGGCAACGTGGCAACCGAAGATGTCGTCTACATGCTACATGGGCTAGGGATCAAAACGGTATGACGTCTTGCACTTTTTAGCTTGCTCAAAGTCAAATCCTATTAGCAATTCATGTAGTTTAACTGTTTTGTATGTACAAGTTGCCACACATTGTATCCTTTACAGTTGTCATGCAATAAAATTATTCTATTCTGTTCTATGTCCACAGGGTAGAGCTTTGTCTGGGATGCATGAATTTTATTAACTGTTTTCAACACAGGCGCCATTACGTTTGACTTTGCACATGCATTGTTCAAACCATTAAGCAAGTAATTGTCAACCTCTTATAAAAATGACAGAAAAGACCTCTATTGTGTGGTATGACTGCAGGGTGTTTGGCCCGAATGTCCTGGGTTCAAATCCTGTCATGCTACAGTACCAATCTTGTGCCCTCCTCACACCACCGAGCTATAAAAATGGGTACCTGACTTCCGTTGGGCAGTGGAGTTGGTTGGGCTTCACCTTCCAATACTCAGTGCAGGGTTGTAACCAGCACCTGTCCTTCAGTCCTTTGAAGGAATTTTGCAGCTGGGGACTGAAAAAAGTTTTGCCATTCCGTCCCCAGGGACAGACAAAAATTGATATGTAAAGATATAAAAAAACTGAAACCCATGTGTTCTTCCTCACCAAAACAGATGACATTGAACAGGTTAGTCTACAAACAAAATTTGCACCTCAAAATGCAGGAAATAGTGTTTCAGAAGGTCTAGGTTTCAAAATTTTCTGGGACGACCCGCTAGAAATGACGTGCGACACCACGCCATGCCTTCGGTGCTCGATAGGATTCCCATCCAAAATCAAGGGGACTGAAAATGATTTCAGGCTGGCTACAACCCTGACTCAGTGACTCTGTGGATAACAACTCGCTGCCTCTCAGGCTTTGAAAGGGTTATGGGACTTGCTACATTTCTATTTACCTTCAGAAAAGATTGCATTGGTTCTATATCATAAGCCCAAACTTTCTGTTCTAACATGTTGTACTGTATGTTCCGCAGGGAGTGGACCTGGACAAGCTGACCAGTGTGGGGAGTTTCATCTCAGCTGCTCTCGGCAGGAGAACTAGCTCGAAAGTGGCTCAAGCCATGAGCAAACTGTAGCCATGGTAACCAGCCACACCCTTACCATGGCAACCAACATCATCCTCATTATGGCAACCAGCCACATCCTCATCATGCGGACTTCCTCCATGGAAATGAGAGAAATGATCTATTCAATGTACACTAAGGGGTTGTTGCAAGAAAAATAAGATGAAGAAGATCAACAGTGAATCATTCTTATCCATGAAAATTTTTAAATGAAATATGAAGCTTCAAGATAGTGTTCAATACATCTTGCCCGTGTCATTTTGTTTTCTTTGACAAATATACGTACAAGAGAACTCATAAGACGTGATGCTAACATATGAATATGTTGCTTTGTGTTTTTTTTCAGTCTGTTGACATCTTTTTCTTTACATGAACTGTGAATCCGGCTTTATCATTTATTGATCATAACATGACCACTATATTTGCCTGTTGTACCTTCAGCCAATAGTTGTTGATATAGATAGAAAGAAGTAGGTAATAAATATGTGGTCATGGTGCCAGTTTATTTATGTTTCAAACACTCACAATAAATCATGATTGAAATGCTTGTGAATTACACACAAACACAGATAGACGTTGTGAAACATGTATCTGTATTGAAGCTGGCATCAAGTTACTATTTCAGGATACTGAAACAGAGATGGTCAATTTGACATACATATAGAATCCACCGTGCAGTGTTAGAGTATTATATTGTAATAAAACACATAAAGTGATGTAATTCATAATATGTGCTTTGTCTAAAAAAAGTAAGCTTATTCAAGAACAAACATATTGTATGGGTATGTCCATCTTTCTAAGATGGGGCATTTGAATATGAAACTCTAAATAGTCTAAATGTTACAAAATAATCCATGATCTGTGCAAAACACACACACATAAACATATCATAACTTCCTGTGATTTCTTCTGTCTCACCAGAATCATAAGGACAAGCAAAAGTAATAACATTTTCCATGGTATGACAACAACAGTCCTACACATGACTATAACACTACCACAAACTGAAAACAGCTGCAAACACTCCATTTTATTATCCCTACTGTGAAATTAAATCCCTCCAAACTTAAATGCATTTACAGTTGATCAGCACTGTATCTAGGACCTGTCCCGGGCCAGAAATTTGCTTGCAAGGACGGAAAAAATAGTTACCAAAAACCGTTGAAAATCTATTTTCATAAGCTATAAATGATACATTTAACAAGGAAAATCAACAACATTAGCTCCCAAACTATGAGTGGGATGGAAAAACATTTAAAGCTGGAGACAGTCATGCAGTAGATGCTAGGAGTTCAGTTGTACTGTCCAGTTAACTAGCAGCCTTTTTCTGCATGATCATCTCTCTGATGTTCTCCTGACTTTCCTTCACATTCCTCTCCAGGTAAGTCTTGTTGCTCTGCAGCTTCTTAATCTTCTCGTCCGAAGACTCCACCTTCGTCTTGAGGTTCTCCCTGACGGTGGGGATGGGCTGGAGAAGGAACATCCGTCCTACACCTGGGTGGGGGTGGATAACAAACAGGGATTTTTTTAAAACAAAGAAAAGGGGGCACCCTCATGCCCTGACCATCACTGCTACCTGCCCCCTTACCCGGGGGAGCAGATCCTCTGGCAAGCATAAAATTCTGATTGACCAGTGATCTGTCTGATACAATGTAATAAGTTTGGTCCCTTGGAAGCTCCACACTGTGGTAGGGAGAACCCATGCACTTGGCGGCACAACTCAATTGCAGTTCTTGCAATTTGTCTCTAAAAAAACCCTGCCTACATTTTGTGTCTATTTGAAGAATCATTCTGCCTTTAACAGCTGGGGAAGACTGCCAACACGACAGGTTGAACTCTCACCCTCGTACACTTGTGTCTCCTCCGGCAGACTGGAGATACACCGTGGCGCACTACTTTACACCCAAACAAGGACGTTATATAACATATCCCGCCATATCAACCATCATCAGGGAGCGTAGGACCAGATTTGCCGGTCATTGTTTTAGGAACAAAGCTGAGCTTGCTAGTGAACTCATTCTGTGGAAGCCAACACACGGGTATGGACATGCTGGGCGACCTCGACTAACATACATAGACCAGCTTGCTCGTGATGTGGGGTTGCGGGTTGAGGACAAGTTGAGGACTTGGAGAACGCTATGGGGGACAGAGACGTTTGGAAGGAGAGAGTGGACCTGGTCCGGGCAAGCAGCCCGCGACGATGATGATATAACATTATTTTTGCCAATAAGTACTGTGTCATGCAACCATAAGAAAAGCTGCCTCTCACCCTCGTACACGCGTGTCTCCTCCGGCAGACTGGAGATACACTTTGGCGCATTACCTTATACCCAAGGTATTTATACCTGAACTACCATTGAGGGCAGGGTTTGCCAATAAATACTGTGTTATGCCACCTGCAGCCACCATATGAAAGGCTTTGAGTAAGAACAAAGGTTGAGCTCTCACCCTCGTACACGCGTGTCTCCTGGGGCAGACTGGAGATCTCCTTGTCGGTGAGTTTGGCGTGTTGTTGCAGCCGGTGTTACAGAGCACGTCACCGGAACGTACTGCGCCTGCGCGAACCCTGGTGGTTTGGGGCTTGGTTTGGTCAACGTTGCATTGAAATCCCGCTTGTTGCACAGTATATGTTAGAGACATGGTTTCATGTAAAACGTACACGGGATTTTACCCTTATATACGCACGTACTTTCTTAAATGCGGCCCTTTAGTAAACCGGGGGTTTAGCAAGGTTTAGCATGTCTATACTTTTTGCGCAGGCGCAGTACGTTCCGGTGACGTGCTGTGTTACAGAATTTTGGGGCCCCCCAGAATTCTGCGGCCCCCCTGGTCACGTGACCAACATTTAGCATGCGGGGGCGTGGCCTAAAAACTACGATGGCCCACAAGGACATTCCCCATATACACTGGCTGGCACCAGAAACAAGCCTGTCGTCACATGTGTATCTGTACTGAGGGCCAACATTATGACATTCTGGAGTCCAAATTATGTTGGAAAATGGTCCGTGCAATCTTTTCTAAAAAATAAACTGTTTTTCTCATGATCATAGTTTTGCGTAGATATCCGCCTTACTAGATAAAACGTTCTGTGAACTAGCCCTGGGTTGAGCCCTGGGCTTTTGGGGCCCCCCTTCCCAGGGAACGAACGCTTTGCACAATCCTTATCAAACTTGGACGTCAACAAGTTCCCAACAAGTACTTTAATGTCTTACTAAAAAAAGCGGTCTGTGAACTAGCTTTGGAAATTTAAGGAGGGGGGGCCCAAAATACCGGGGTGAGCCCTTGACTTTTGGGGCCCCCCTTCCCAGGGGACGAACGCTTTGCACAATCCTTATCAAACTTGGACGTCAACAAGTTCCCAACAAGTACTTTAATGTCTTACTAGATAAAGCGGCCTTTGAACTAGCTTTGGAAATTTAAGGAGGGGGGCCCCAAAATACCGGGGTGAGCCCTGGACTAGCCCTGGGTTGAGCCCTGGACTTTTGGGGCCCCCCTTCCAAGGGGACGAACGCTTTGCACAAACCTTATCAAATTTGGACGTCAACAAGTTCCCCACAAGTACTTTAATGTCTTACTAAAAAAAGCGGTCTGTGAACTAGCTTTGGAAATTTAAGGAGGGGGGCCCAAAATACCTCGGTGAGCCCTGTACTTTTGGGGCTCCCCTTCTCCCCAAAATACCGGGTTGAGCCCTGGACTTTTGTGGCCCCCCTTCCCAGGGGACGAACGCTTTGCACAATTGTTATCAAACTTGGACGTCAACAAGTTCCCAACAAGTACTTTAATGTCTCATCCTAAAAGCGGTCTGCAAACTAGCTTTGGAAATTTAAGGAGGGGGGGCCCAAAATACCGGGTTGAGCTATATGAACTAGCCAAGAAGGGGGGCCCCAAAATACCGGGTTAAGCCCTGGACTTTTGGGTCCCCCCTTCCCAGGGGACGAACGCTTTGTACAAGCCTTATCAAACTTTGACGTCAACAAGTTCCCAACAAGTGTTTTAATGTCTTACTCCAAAAAGGGGTATGTGAACTAGCTTTGGAAATTTAAGGAGGGGGGCCCCAAAATACCGGGTTCAGCCCTGGACATTTGGGCCCCCCCCCCCTTCCGCGGGGACGAACGCTTTGCATAATCCTTATCAAACTTGGACGTCAACAAGTTCCCAATAAGAACTAAAATGTCTTACTAGAAAAAGCGGCCTTTGAACTAGCTTTGGAAATTTAAGGAGGGGGGGGGGCAAAATACCGGGTTAATCCCTGGACTTTTGGGGCCCCCCTTCCCAGGCAACGAACGCTTTGCACAATCCTTATCAAACTTGGACGTCAACAAGTTCCCAACAAGTACTTTAATGTCTTACTAGATAAAGCGGTCTTTGAACTAGCTTTGGAAATTTAAGGAGGGGGCCCCAAAATACCGGGGTGAGCCCTGGACTAGCCCTAGGTTGAGCCCTGGACTTTTGGGGCCCCCCTTCCCAGGGGACGAACGCTTTGCACAATCCTTATCAAACTTGGACGTCAACAAGTTCCCAACAAGTACTTTAATGTCTTACTCCAAAAAGGGGTATGTGAACTAGCTTTGGAAATTTAAGGAGGGGGGGGGGGCAAATACCGGGTTCAGCCCTGGACTTTTGGGGCCCCCCTTCCCAGGGGACGAACGCTTTGCACAATCCTTATCAAACTTGGACGTCAACAAGTTCCCAATAAGAACTTAAATGTCTTACTCCAAAAAAGGTGTATTTGAACTAGCTCTGAAAATTTAAGAAGGGGGGCCCCAAAATACCGGGTTGAGCTCTGTGAACTAGCCAAGAAGGGGGGCCCCAGAATACCGGGTTAAGCCCTGGACTTTTGGGGCCCCCTTCCCAGGGGACGAACGCTTTGCACAATCCTTATCAAACTTGGACATCAACAAGTTCCCAATAAGTACTTTAATGTCTTACTCCTAACAGCGGTCTGTGAACTAGCTTTGGAATTTAAAAGAGGGGGGCCCCAAAACACCGGGTTCAGCCCTGGACTTTTGGGGCCCCCTTACACAGGAGATGAACGCTTTGCAAAAGCCTTATCAAACTTGGACGTCAAAAAGTTATAAACAAGTACTTCAATACTCTTAGTCCAAAAAGCGGTCTGTGAACTAGCTTTGGAAATTTAAGGAGGGGCCCGAAAATATTGAGTTGAGCCCTG
>NC_049980.1:9249757-9250696 GCF_000003815.2 Branchiostoma floridae | reverse complement strand
CTCTGTTTAGGCGCAACCGCTAGCTCCTTGTTTTGAAGCACCGCCTGTCACGGCAACGGTAAGGATGATAACTTAATGTCGCGATTGTACCTTAGGGTTAAAGTTCCGGCCTGGCAAACTTGGTATCTTGGGAAAGTCTTCTTAATAGGGAATGGAAAGATGGAACCCGCAAAATTTTCGAATACTTCCTTCTCGAGATATTCTTGAGCATACGGGCTCTGTCTAGGCGCAACCGCTAGCTCTTTTTTGGAGACACCGCCTGTCACGGCAACGGGTAGGGTGATGACTTAATGTCGCGATTGTACCTTAGGGTTTAAGTTCCGGCCTGGCAAACTTGGTATCTTTGGAAAGGTCCCTTAGTAAGGAATGGAAAGATGGAAACCGCAAAATTTTTGGATACTTCCTTCTCGAGATATTCTTGAGTATATGGGCTCTGTTTAGGCGCAACCGCTAGCTCCTTTTTTTGAAGCACCGCCTGTCACGGCAACGGGTAGGGTGATCACTTATTGTCGCGATTGTACCTTAGGGTTTAAGTTCCGGCCTGGCAAACTTGGTATCTTTGGAAAGGTCCCTTAGTAAGGAATGGAAAGATGGAAACCGCAAAATTTTTGGATACTTCCTTCTCGAGATATTCTTGAGTATATGGGCTCTGTTTAGGCGCAACCGCTAGCTCCTTTTCTGAAGCACCGCCTGTCACGGCAACGGGTAGGGTGATGACTTAATGTCGCGATTGTACCTTAGGGTTTAAGCTCCGGCCTGGCAAACTTGGTATCTTTGGAAAGGTCCCTTAGTAAGGAATGGAAAGATGGAAACCGCAAAATTTTCGGATACTTCCTTCTCGAGATATTCTTGAGTATATGGGCTCTGTTTAGGCGCAACCGCTAGCTCCTTTTTTTGAAGCACCGCCTGTCACGGCAACGGGTAGGGTGATAACTTAAT
>NC_049980.1:9248817-9249657 GCF_000003815.2 Branchiostoma floridae | reverse complement strand
TCCGGCCTGGCAAACTTGGTTCTTTGGAAAGGTCCCTTAGTAAGGATGGAAAGATGGAAACCGCAAAAGTTTCGGATACTTCCTTCTCGAGATATTCTTGAGCATATGGGCTCTGTTTAGGCGCAACCGCTAGCTCTTTTTTTGGAGACACCGGCTGTCACGGCAACGGGTAGGGTGATGACTTAATGTTGCGATTGTAGCTTAGGATTTAAGTTCCGGCCTGGCAAACTTGGTATATTTGGAAAGGTCCCTTAGTAAGGAATGGAAAGATGGAACCCGCAAAATTTTCGGATACTTCCTTCTCGAGATATTCTTGAGCATATGGGCTCTGTTTAGGCGCAACCGCTAGCTTTTTTTTGGAGACACCGCCTGTCACGGCAACGGGTAGGGTGATGACTTAATGTCGCGATTGTAGCTTAGGGTTTAAGTTCCGGCCTGGCACACTTGGTATGGTTGGAAAGGTCCCTTAGTAAGGAATGGAAAGATGGAAACCGCAAAATTTTTGGATACTTCCTTCTCGAGATATTCTTGAGTATATGGGCTCTGTTTTGGCGCAACCGCTAGCTCCTTTTCTGAAGCACCGCCTGTCACGGCAACGGGTAGGGTGATGACTTAATGTCGCGATTGTAGCTTAGGGTTTAAGTTCCGGCCTGGCACACTTGGTATGGTTGGAAAGGTCACTTAGTAAGGAATGGAAAGATGGAAACCGCAAAATTTTCGGATACTTCCTTCTCGAGATATTCATGAGTATATGGGCTCTGTTTAGGCGCAACCGCTAGCTCCTTTTTGGAGACACCGCCTGTCACGGCAACGGGTAGGGTGATGACTTAATGTCGCGAT
>NC_049980.1:9248186-9248717 GCF_000003815.2 Branchiostoma floridae | reverse complement strand
TTGGGTAAAACATTTAAAACCTTCTTGGGAACTTGTTGAGGGGCAACTTTAATAAGGGGTGTGTAAAGCGTTTTTTTCCGGGGAAGGGGGGCCCCAATTGTCCAGGGGTGAACCGGGTTTTTTGGGGCCCCCCCTCCTTAAATTTCCAAAGCTAGTTCACAAACCCCTTTTTGGAGTAAGACATTAAAGTACTTTTTGGGAACTTGTTGACGTCCAATTTTGATAAGGATTGTGCAAAGCTTTCTTCCCCTGGGAAGGGGGGCCCCAAAAGTCCAGGGCTGACCCCGGTTTTTTGGGCCCCCCTCCTTAAATTTCCAAAGCTAGTTCACATACCCCTTTTTGGAGTAAGACATTAAAGTACTTGTTGGGAACTTGTTGACGTCCAAGTTTGATAAGGATTGTGCAAAGCGTTCGTCCCCTGGGAAGGGGGACCCGAAAAGTCCAGGGCTCAACCTAGGGCTAGTCCAGGGCTCACGCCGGTATTTTGGGGCCCCCTCCTTAAATTTCCAAAGCTAGTTCAAAGACCGCTTT
>NC_049980.1:9247238-9248086 GCF_000003815.2 Branchiostoma floridae | reverse complement strand
GGGGGTCCCAAAAGTTCAGGGCTGAACCCGGTATTTTGGGGCCCCCCTCCTTAAATTTCCAAAGCTAGTTCACATGCCCCTTTTTGGAGTAAGACATTAAAGCACTTGTTGGGAACTTGTTGACGTCCAAGTTTGATAAGGCTTGTACAAAGCGTTCGTCCCCTTGGAAGGGGGGACCCAAAAGTCCAGGGCTTAACCCGGTATTTTGGGGGCCCCCTTCTTGGCTAGTTCATAGAGCTCACCCCGGTATTTTGGGGCCCCCTCCTTAAATTTCCAAAGCTAGTTTGCAGACCGCTTTTAGGATAAAACATTAAAGTACTTGTTGGGAACTTGTTGACGTCCAAGTTTGATAACAATTGTGCAAAGCGTTCGTTGCTTGGGAAGGGGGGCCCCAAAAGTTCAGGGCTGAACCCGGTATTTTGGGGCCCCCCTCCTTAAATTTCCAAAGCTAGTTCACATGCCCCTTTTTGGAGTAAGACATTAAAGCACTTGTTGGGAACTTGTTGACGTCCAAGTTTGATAAGGCTTGTACAAAGCGTTCGTCCCCTTGGAAGGGGGGACCCAAAAGTCCAGGGCTTAACCCGGTATTTTGGGGGCCCCCTTCTTGGCTAGTTCACAGAGCTCAACCCGGTATTTTGCCCCCCCCCCCCCCTCCTTTAAATTTCAAAAGTAGTACAAATTACCCCTTTTTTGGGGAAAGACATTTAAAATTTCTTATTTGGGGAACTTTGTTGACGTCCCAAATTTTGATTAAAGATTTGTGGCAAAGCGTGGTCGTCCCCTTCGAAAAAGGGGGCTCCCAAAAAGCCCCCGGGGATCCCACCCCGGGAATTTTTGGGGGGGCCCCC
>NC_049980.1:9245271-9246556 GCF_000003815.2 Branchiostoma floridae | reverse complement strand
AACTTGTTGACGTCCAAATTTGATAAGGATTGTGCAAAGCGTTCGTCCCCTGGGAAGGGGGGCCCAAAAAGTCCAGGGCTCACCGAGGTATTTTGGGCCCCCCTCCTTAAATTTCCAAAGCTAGTTCACAGACCGCTTTTTCTAGTAAGACATTAAAGTACTTGTGGGGAACTTGTTGACGTCCAAATTTGATAAGGTTTGTGCAAAGCGTTCGTCCCCTTGGAAGGGGGGCCCCAAAAGTCCAGGGCTCAACCCAGGGCTAGTCCAGGGCTCACCCCGGTATTTTGGGGCCCCCCTCCTTAAATTTCCAAAGCTAGTTCAAAGACCGCTTTATCTAGTAAGACATTAAAGTACTTGTTGGGAACTGTTGACGTCCAAGTTTGATAAGGATTGTGCAAAGCGTTCGTCCCCTGGGAAAGGGGGCCCCAAAAGTCAAGGGCTCACCCCGGTATTTTGGACCCCCCTCCTTAAATTTCCAAAGCTAGTTCACAGACCGCTTTTTTTAGTAAGACATTAAAGTACTTGTTGGGAACTTGTTGACGTCCAAGTTTGATAAGGATTGTGCAAAGCGTTCGTCCCCTGGGAAGGGGGGCCCCAAAAGTCCAGGGCTCAACCCAGGGCTTACAGAACGTTTTATCTAGTAAGGCGGATATCTGCGCAAACCTATGATCATAAGAAAAACAGTTTATTTTTAGAAAAGATTGCACGGACCATTTTCCAACATAATTTGGACTCCAGAATGTCATAATGTTGGCCCTCAGTACAGATACACATGTGACGACAGGCTTGTTTCTGGTGCCAGCCAGTGTACATGGGGAATGTCCTTGTGGGCCATCGTAGTTTTTAGGCCACGCCCCCGCATGCCAAATGTTGGTCACGTGACCAGGGGGGCCGCAGAATTCTGGGGGGCCCCAAAATTCTGTAACACCGGCTACAAGCTCTGGCGGTCAAATCTCAAAGGACAGCTAATCAGACAGGCTGACAGAAGCAGGTCGGTGCCTTAGCACTGGGCCGGGTAAAGCAACCCAAAGCTGACCAGCGGAGAATGGTACCCAGGCTACGACCATCACAGCTTTCAGATATTCTGTACTCCGATGCGTTTATGATCATTATCGCTATTACAAATATCACTGAAACTTTTGGACGTACTAGTATCCTCTCATGGCCGCGCCACGGAAATGCATTCGATATTCGTAGAATAGCATACACCAAGTTCAGTTAATGCCTAAAACAAAGAAAGCTTTTTTTTGATGCACATATGGATAGATAATCGATAGATAGATAG
>NC_049980.1:9219375-9242995 GCF_000003815.2 Branchiostoma floridae | reverse complement strand
AGGCCATGACTGTAATGCATGTGGACAGATAATACCTCTGACTAGTTGTATTCCAGAGCCGTTGTGATTAGTTTCTTGTGCGAGAACTGTTGATGTCTACTAACGGCAAGGGATTTATTATCACTACTAGGTTATAGTTCACAGATCATTAGAAATTCTTTTAAAGCACACTGTGACAAGGTCTATGTATTAAGAAACATATATCATGAATATCATTGGGCGACTGTTTGTTAGCACTAATGTCTTGCAGTTGTGTTTCTTTTTTGAGAGGAGGACTACCGAGAAATTATAAACTCACGGAAATCCGTCTTTCAAAGATTTTCTGTATTTATTAACATATGTTAATCCAAGACTCCACGAGCTGATAACATTCTTTCGGAGCTTGTTGTTTCTTAAATCTACGATGAAATGAAAACATGGACGTTAAAACTCTCCTTAGAACCAACTTATTGCACTTCGTCATATTTGCACCAGAAAGATGCATTTGGAACAGCATTTGAAAAGACAAGTCTATATAATCTTTTTAGGCTTCTCGCACTGTTGACACTTAGTTGATTGTGAGCTGACTCCTCGTGGACCGGTTGCGTGTACGGTAATGCACGAATCTGCAGAACAGAATAAGAAAATACACTTACGGCAATATTTCATGTATTCATCTATTTCTTTATCTTATGATTGTTACAGACCGTTTCTGTTTATTGTCTCGCTGAGAAAATGTGCAACCCTGTCAAGTATTCACTTATCTCCAGGCAGTTTAATGGTGCCATAAGGATATAAGATACTAGTAGTATCAAAGCTGGCCAAGGAGTACAACGCCGGCCAAAGGGAGTCAACCGGACACCGGAGTATAAATGTCTGTGGTATGTTCTGTTTGACAAGAACCTTCGAGTTGCCTTCAACGTATGGTTTCCGAGCTTCAATTAGAGCCTTTGAGTTTGATAGAGGTTACTGAATATTCGCACTTTTAAACTTGCGCACATTTAGAAACAAACACATCATTTCCATCCCCACAGCAAGATCAAAAAAGATTGTACAATCAGACAGATATTCAAACACTCATTTAGGTCTTTGTGCATCTATTACAAAACATGAAGATATTTTCCGTGAATAGTTTCATTATATTGGTACGTCACTGAATAAAGAGACCTTTTTTTTACACAACCATTACTGCTCACAGTTCAGATGCGGTCACAAAACGTAAAGTATTTACATATGTACATACTTTACGTAAAACCTTTACGTTTTGTGTCCGCATCTGAACTGTGAGCAGCGACACCTGTCGTGCAGTACAATGTGAACCAGTCAGAATTGCCCTGAAGAAGGTGACAGACGGTAACCGAAACGTCGGTGAGAATAAAGTAACTTGGTTGTGTAAAGATAGCCTCTTTATTCAATGAATACAACCACGTAAGTACTAAATCTTATTTAACGCACCCTAGTACAGGAACGGTGATGATGAAGTTGATAGCGGGGTTGATGAGGAAGCCGAACCCCGGGAACCAGTGCAGAGTGGCCCGGTACACGGGAAGGAACACCAGCGACTGGGTCAACTTGTTAATGGCCTCAAAACAGTACAGGAGCGCAAATACCGAACCTGAAAATAAAAAAAATCACATCAACACAACAACAGATGATATCAAATGAGAAGGACACTCATCTACAAGCTGCTGGAACTCCAAGTAAAGAGCAAAGAGATTAGTATAATGTATACCGACGAGATAGGTTGAAAGGAACGAAGGTGCTCTCTTTCTACATTTTCAAACATTGAAGAAATGGAATAGATTAGGTTGGGTAGACAGTACTGATATTTGAAAAGAGCTCAAAAACAGAAACGTACCTTGTCGGTCCTGTGAAACAAGTTTAGACATGCCAGAACTGATGACGCAATGCTGCATACGGCCGAACATTCGGACACAGGGCACTGTGTGTAGGAAATGGGGCAGCAAGTTACGAATAGATCACAGTACAGGTAGATACATTATGATAGCTGTAACTTTATCTGACAATAAACACATTGGTCATTCATACATGTAACCAACCAACCAACCAACCAACCAACCAACCAACCAACCAACCAACCAACCAACCAACCAACCAACCAACCAACCAACCAACCAACCAACCAACCAAACCAACCACCCACCACACGTCTTTTAACACACAATCTCTAAGCGGCCATGTTGTAAAATAGGAAGACCACTTACCGATGAAGGGTATGATGTCCTGGTGTGGAAGATAAGCAGACACAGCCATGAGTGTGTTGGCCAACACGTCAGACAGCACACCTATCTGTGCGATCCACAGATCATCCATGACTCGTCCGAACACACGGATTCCTACTGCACTGATCATGTGTCCTCCAACGTACATGGCAGCAAGGAGTATACCAATCTTAGTAGGGTCCCAACAAAAAGGTGAGTTCATCAAGTAGAGATTGACTATTTCAGAAAAAGCCCCGTCAGCAAAGTGCACTGAAATGTAGGCAACGTAATAGCATCCCAAGAGCCCCCAGTTAATATCAGAATTTTTTGCCGACTTGCATGCTCGTCCGAAAGCGCTAAAATGCGAACAGGAAAACAGTTTTTTCTCTGACTTTGGCAAAGACTCTGGAAGAAGTATCACGTACAGAAACATGAAGATGAACAAGCCTAATGGAATCCACATTGATGTGGTGAAAGATTTTTGCCATTGAATCCAGAGGCCCGACGTTACATACCCAAGCCCAATGCCGATGCCTTCAAAAGCGCTAAGTACAGCCAGGCGAAATGTGAGTTGGGAGCGGGGTGTTACGTCGGCTAAGTAGGCTTTGATGCCAACAAATGGAGTATAATAATAGCCAAGAAGACCAACAAAAGTCACGCCAATTATGACAAATTCGAAAGAGAACTCAAACCCCATCAGTAACAGGTAGACGGCGGCTTGGATGATCATTCCAAAGATTGGAGGCACAATAGCGACCTTTCGTCTTTGGCTTAGATCGCTCCAAACCCCAAAGAAAATGGCAGAAAAGCACACCGGGGACAACAGGGCAATGTTGTGGTACAGAAGTTGTTGTGAAGCTCCGGCCTGGGCCGTTTGCTGAGCCAAGTACCCCGGATCAGACATGTTAAGGAAACACTTGGAGGAATTGTCGTCCCAGACAAAAGTGATGTTGATCTTTTCACACTGTTTGTAGTACAGAAACTCTTTCAAAATGGGGTTCTGTAGACCAATGGCGAGGAGAAAGAATAATGGAATAGGTTCGATTGGTAAGCGGCATGTTGAGGAAGGGGTGTGGTCTGTAGACACTTTCTTGCCACTCAACAGAGGTTGTGACTCTGATGCTCCACCATCATCGCTTTTCGTCGGGTCTTTGGTCATTTTCCTATCGTCACCGTTAGTCGTTACCACTTCTCTGAATGTTTTGCTAGAGAAAGGCAAAAATAAGGATCCCAACATTAACATAACTCGCTGAAGTAAGTTCATTCAACACGAACAAAAGGAATACTTGTAATTGTAATTGTTATTTAGTATATTTTGGCGGTGAATACAACGGGTATTTGGCAATCGAGGAGCGTCAGCCAACAGGCCAAGTCCTTTTGCGTAAGAAAGTACAATTTTGATGCTATGTGTGCAACGCAATCTTTATTCTTGGTGTTTGTAGGCCGAATGCTGGCTTCTGAAAAATGTCGTAGTCGAATCTCCTGTGACCTTTTCCTAGAGTGGACTTTGGCGCCACTGCCTAAGGGATACTCTTCCGTTCGAACATTAGATAGATTGTTACTGTTGCCAGCCTATGCTGTTATACAGTTTCTTTATTTCTTTATGCATAGTTCTTTTATATGTGTAAATGTACTTAAAATAGATACAATGAAAATATCAAACATAGCAACATAACGCTGCAATCTATTTGCAAACCGCAAAGCCCATTTGTATTGGTATAGTTTTGACTTAAATATATCTAGCTCGGTCAAGATGTTTTTCGTCTGATTATATTATTGCTAGATTAGCCGAACACAAATACCTTCGCTTGTCCCTGCAAGACGTCGTCGCAAATGACAAGCTGAGAGACGTTTGAAAGGTCCCATGAGAGTCACGGGAAGCAGGTCGGTCTAGTTAACATTTAACCTATAGCAAACTTTAACCTATAGCAGCCCTAAACAATGGTCAACAGAATATTGATTTCTATAACAGTTCTCATTTTCTCAGCATTGATCTGAGGACGGAATATTAGTGCTACCTGGCTGCAGGTATCTTAGCTTCTTCTGACATCTACGGCACCTTAATATTATGTTCTTACGTCGTAAGAGAACTATATCTAGATTGTACAAGAACATTGACACGCATGAAGATAACCATCATTTATTCATCAGAGATTATGACAGTGATAACAGCACAAATTGTATGTAAGAAATAAATCCGTTTGGAACTATCAAGTATAGACAATGTCTTCATGGCTTTCAGGTATCAAAATACATGACATATTAGGTAAACCTTAAGAGATTCTTGAAAAGTCCTGATGGAGACATACTGATGAAGAAACTATTGCTTAACACTACCAGATGTATGGGATAAGAACAGCAGTGTTGCGCCTGTAGGCTAGGTAAGCTGGGTTCTGTCCCCAGCGTTTCATGCCCTGACGTTCCAGTATGGGGATCCCGCTCAGACGTGTCAGGAGAAGGAACACAAACACGGGGGACACCGCGCTCAGGTGCTGGTAACCACGGAACACGGAAGACGCAGAGATGTAGAGACCAGTTTGGAGAAGAATCTCTCCCAGATAGTTGGGATGACGACTCAGGGACCACAGACCACTCTGGATGAACTTATCCTGCAGAGAGATATGCACATGAAACATCTTTATATAGTGCATGATTTACGTCTTATATCCATATCCCCTTTACCTGTCTGTTACCCTTGCTGTGTCTGTACCACCTGTAGTGTAATGTCAGGGCCCCCTGGAATAACCGTACCCCCTGGAGTGTCCGTAGCTTTGTACTGGCGAAAATCCCTTAATTGTTTGTGTTTAGTGTCTGTACCCCTTAGTGTCGTTGTAGGACTAGTAGTATCGCCTGGGGTGTTCGAACCCCCTTTAATAGCATCATTTTACACTTTTGCAGTGTCTATTACCAGCCTTTAGAGTTTATTTCCCTGGAGTGTCTGTACCCCTTAGTGTGAGAACCTGTGTACTTATCAGGAATTGTCTTCGACATCCCTCTTTGAAGTTTCATTCTCATAGACAGTGCGAATTGTGTCTTAGAATGTAACAAAGTAACAAATCTAATTTTTTACACCATTGGTGCCTTCTGATTAACTCAATTACTTTACATCCTATCTGATTGGCTGACACTGCACCACACCCTTACCTGATTGGCTAATGCTATATCATTCCTTACCTTATTGGCTGGGTTGTTCTTGAATGCAGATTTTTGGTAATCAGCGATGATTTCCACCAGCATGCCGAGTGCCCACAGCCCCCACCCAGCATAGTCTCTCTCCCCCAGGGCAGGGTTACTCTTTTCATCATTTAGGAGGAGGGTGGGGAGGAGTGTGACAAAAACCCACAGGCCTGGCGAACAGATGGGTAGAGAATATTGTTATACCAGAAGAGAATTGCATCTCCAATGTACAGTGCTCATTTAATGTTATCCTAAGGCTTCTAGCAAAAAAACAATCATCATAGCTAAAATCAAAGACATGTAAAGCTATCATAAGTGTATGAAGTAATGTGTCCTAATATGCAATTCTGGAAAGGCAATTTCAATGTCAGTACCACCTGCTCCAAAGACAAACTAACTTGATTTAGATACAAAATTGTACTTAGTGGTCTATGAAGAGGACTAGCTATACTGAATGAAGACCTTTATTGTACAAATGTGAAACACAAATGAACAAATGCGCATTAAAACTATTTCCAACATGACTTTTAAGAAAAGTGGCCCCAATGGCTGAATAGAGAAAATATCGAATTCAAGTAAAGGTACAAATAAAGAAACAAAAGTCTACAAAATACTGATAAAAGTGTTGAGCTGACCTTGTATGGTCCAGTATAGTAGGAACATCTTAGGATTCTTCTTGACATGCTTGAATCTGCTGTCGCTGCCTGCCTTCAGCACCCGGTGGAACAAAAACAGGGAGAGTCTGGAAACAACATGTCGGAGTATTGGTGTTAAAGCTATTGCTTACCACAGGTGCTGCGGCAAGCTGACGAGACAAGACAAGAAACATAGGCCAATCTTATAATTGACTAAGTACACAGAGAGCATCCCAGTTTCTTGTCCCAATTGAAGCCAATACTTAAGATCCTTTTGTCATCAGCACCATATTAAGTGAAAAAAATTTCCCAGGAACGAGAAAAGTGGTTTGATACTTATGTAGAAAGGAAACACATGCACCATAGGGTGTAATGTATCTGATTTATAAGAAAATTATAGCACTGCAAGATATTCACAATAACGAATATCCTGATATAGGGAAGTCCATATCAGTGACATCATCGGTCAAGCCACCAGGCGCTTTATTGTTTGTGGCCTTGGAGTAATAAATGGAAGCAAAGATTCGTTGACAAAAACTTATCAAGGACAATCAATAGGGCTTCAATGTTATACAAACATTGATGTTAATTCAGCACATAAACCAGAACAATAATCTGGGATTATGTTGGATCCCGGTCATGGAATAACTGGGGCATGCACCATTTATTGTCACGCAGGTGTGCTGATAAAGGTGTGTCTCACCTGAGAGCCCAGGTACAGACCATGCCTGTCTGGATCTTCTGACGTTGGTAGTATCGCCCGCCCCACCTCAGACTCAGCAGGGACAACAGGGCAAAGGTACCTCCACCTGGGCATTAAACAGGATATACAACATGTTATAGAAGCATCCTGGTAAATTAAAATCCGTACCAACAAGGTCGCACTCAAGGGGGCCTAAAATTGACCTAGACCCTTGGTTTCCCAACTCCTACCCATATACCAAATATCATTACATATAAAACTTGTTCACCTTTATCCGTTGGGTAACCTAAATACACTGTTTTAAAAGCTGGGTATCTGCAGATTTCACATGCACGGATGGTGGTTTCCAACATGCTAAATTTTAAATTTGGAGATATTGTGGTTGTTTTCAAAATTTTGCAATGTCCATCGACTTGACATCCCTGAATATCTTGTTAAAAATTAAAAACAATGGATACGGGTACCCTATGGATAAAGGTGAACTACGGTGTTATATCATTCATCCATCCAAAGGTTCTAAAATCATGTTTACCGCAAAAATCTGTCAATACAAGCACAAACATCACAAACACACACACAGAACAAAAAAAAAAAGACCTCCATTTTTCATGGAGTTAACAATGGGCTTTCATACTCTGCATCAGTATGTTATATATACATTACAATAATTGTTATTACGGTGTTTGCACCTTGTAGTGTCTGCACCCTGTGGATATCTGTATCCCCTGCCGTGTCTGTGCCACAAGTAGTATCCGTATCAAATGTATATACTGTCCGTATCCCAGGTAGTGAGGTAGTGTCCATATCATTTCATCAAGGGGCGGAGGTATGCTCTCTACGAACTCAACATTTGAAAGGCGTTGTTTTTTGTCTGTCTTGCAAATCAACTAGATACGATATCTATGTACATGACTGTGTACGCGACACTGCTAGCTCCCCACAAACTGTTTACCATAGCCACTTACCTGCCAAGTCGAAGAATTTTTCCGTCTGAAAGTAAGCGGCGATTGGAAACAGCGCCCACTGCACGCCGAACGCCACGGCCGCGTCGCGAGCCAGCGGACTGCTTTCTACTAAAGACACCACATTCCCCATGTTGTCCACCTTTAATATTGTCGTTCACGACAGTTATATGTGCACTAAAGCCACACAACAGTTACGTAAAACACTGACTCCAACGCGCTGATGAACTGTGAGCACCTGGACTTTAACCTAGTGAACTTTGAACTGTTTTGTTTTGGGTCAAGGGAATGTTCCATTTGGGGGGAAGGGTCCCATTTCAAATTTTTGATACAATCAAATCATGAGGGCTATAAATAAACGAACCAAACGGTTCTTCAGAAAATACAGGCTTACAACAATGTAATTAAAACTGCTGTAAAAGAAATGGCCGGGTTTCTTTTAAGAAATTATGCTGCACCCCACTAATAAATGATTATGATAGACCGACGCAAATGCCCGAAAGTTTGCGACAAATTGGGTAATCAGGCACCAATGTCTGCCTATGAGTATATGAACTTCAATACGTGAAGATGTCAGACGACCAGTCGGCCAGACTTACCCAAATCAAGGCTACAATGACAATTTCTGTTCTTTAAACGGATATGACGTTTTTCAGCGCGAAATTTGGATCTGAATAAAGTGAAAGTCTCCGATTGCGATCGTGACAAAGCCTGACTTTCGATGTTTGTCGAAAGTTTTTTTCTAGAAAGAAGATATTCCCCAGACAAAAAATGAATCACGCTATTAACAAATTGCAGGGAATGTTAGTACCACTAATAGATTAGATAATGCCACCAGTCAGTAACGAAATATACATGTTCTTTATAATCAATAGCCCGGTCAAAAATTTTACATCAAGTTCAAAAAAAGAAAATAGTACAGCCACAAATTGTTTGACGTTTTTGAAATGTTATTTTAATGATAATATAAGCTTAACTACACAATGAAAATATCAGTCACAATATTTCACTATCGGAGGTTTGTTCCACTTCAAATTGTCACACAGATATTAACTATTTCACACATTAATAAGTATATTTACAAGTTTCATACCGACAGCTCCTCATGGCCGTCTATTGTCACATATTCTTTATTTTGAATAACGTGGTATATGGGGTAAAACTCTCAACAATAAAAACGAGAAAGGAAGATTATAGTTTCGGTGTACATAATTTACGATTTAGAAAAATAATCTATGTAATTACAATTATACTTTCTTTTATGGAATCATATGGTCCTCATTGCCAAATTTTGCCACATTAAATTTTGCAGTATCTGAATTTCTTTCATTCGCTTTTATTTGATGATTGTAGCCTTGTCAAACATGGAAAATTACAAGGCATGAGTGCGATATCCTGCTACATAATTTGGTGTTTAAAGCTCCACGAGCTCAGATGGACACACAACTTTTTAACACACAAATGAACAATACGTCACACAGTATAAATGGACAAAAAGTCATATCATAGAAATCACTATGTGTTTAAAATATAGTCTATATTAAACCAATTCATTACGTACAGGTTTCTGTCTTCACAACTTGTTTACATCTCTCCTATTTTAGGAAAATGAAAAAAGAATACATATTGGTTGAATAATAACGTTAGATCTCTAAAACTTCACAGAACAAACTTATTTCTCTAAAACTGTGAAAAACACACAAGCACACAATATTTACAAAATCAATTCTTATCGACCATTGAAAGAATGGCTTCCTAATGGCAAGGTAAAATTGGATAGCACTTGAATCAAACTCAAACGCGTACGTCGACACAACTGGGTTAATAATCAGGAAAAGCCTGATATGTGTGTCTGAAAGGCTTTCCAGGCTTGCTACTGCAGCATCAGCTCTGTGGAGTCGCACCACTTCTCCGCGGAGTACTCACATCGGCAGCACGTCTAGCTCACGACTCCTGGCAGGGAGTCCAGATCCTCCTGAAGAAGAAAAGAATATTCAAATTAAAAAAAAAAAGATTAATCATCTGGTGTATTCTGCCAGCCAGTAGGTACCCAATGTGTTGAGCAATGAGGCTGTTTAACGTGATCGAGGGACCTCCTCGAGCACGGGACCCCATCCAAGAACTGTCCGGACCGCGCGTTGCTTAACTTCCGAGATCTAGGGATCGGGTGTAGAGCAGTGACCACCAATCATGTCTTCCCTATACTTATAATGCATTTAATGGCAAATAGAAGCTGTCAAAAGTCACCTACCTGACGTTTCGTTCTCGAAAAACTAACATTGAGAGGGTAGCCCGGCTTCTAAAATGTCCATTCTCAACTTTTCGGAACTTTCTGACCGGTGATTTGCATCCAAACGCAACTCGGTGACCTTTGACCCCATCTGGCACTACAATGACAGCTACATAACAAACTTCTTTCTAGTGTTCCAGGCACCCAAAACAGGCTTAAAAGTCTGTTTTTTTCGACATAATAAAAAACCTACAACCCTTACCTGTAGAATACAGCTCCAAGATGCCAACATTTCCAAAGAAAAACACATCTTCTGATACTTTTAAAAATCAATCCTGAGGGGACTCACCGGGGACCTTCTGCGCAGCCGTCAATTAGGGGTCATTGCCCTTGTAGGGGCCCGAACTTGAGAATTGACAAGTTTCAATCATTTCGCATGATGCGAGTAAGAGTTTTCAAACATTATCCCAAGTTTCAAAGCTTTCTGACCAAGAATGCTCCCAGGGGAATGGATCTCATGGCAGGTGTCAGAGGACTTTCCTCAAGGCTTTGGCAGTGGTTTGAGGCATTTGATAGGCTCCATAGCATTAACCAAAAAGTGACACAAACTGAAGAAAAAGTTAAAAGCTGATCTTTCTAGCATAAGGAAAGTATTCTCCCACCATTTACACACCTAAAGTTGTATTGAAAAGCTGCCAGGTTAGACTTTGAAGCATTTTATGAGAGTGCATATTACATTATCAATAAAAGGTACAGAAAGTAAGAAATCAGGCCCAAAACCACTAATATGGCAGAATTTCTCAAGAAATTTCAGTCAGTTGAGTCAGGTAAAGCCTTTCTTTTGCCCATATAACCAATTTTTGGGAACATATTGGCCCCCAATGATATATAAGCCCCAAAGGACACACCTACCCCCCCCCCCCCCTCATTCTATGCACTCTCATCATCTGCTCCAAAGTGTGGTCTAACAGCATTTAGATACAAATTTTGGTGTCTAAACTGATGGAGAGTAGTCCCCTTATGACAGGGTGAGCAGATTTTACCATTTTCCCCTGTTTGTGCCACTTTTTGCTAAACAATATGAAGTCTAACCAAAGCCACAAACCTTACCACATCCCTCCTGACACCTGTGCTCCCTGGGGACCAATCCTTGGAGTAGGGTCTCCGTGAAGTCTTTAAAACTTGTGACAATGCTTGACAACCCTTCCCGCATCACTTGAAGTGTCTTGACACCTGCTAATTTTGAACTTGACTACCCTGCCGAACATGGCAGAGCAGTGACCACCAATCATGTCTTCCCTATACTTATAATGCATTTAATGGCAAATAGAAGCTGTCAAAAGTCACCTACCTGACGTTTCGTTCTCGAAAAACTAACATTGAGAGGGTAGCCCGGCTTCTAAAATGTCCATTCTCAACTTTTCGGAACTTTCTGACCGGTGATTTGCATCCAAACGCAACTCGGTGACCTTTGACCCCATCTGGCACTACAATGACAGCTACATAACAAACTTCTTTCTAGTGTTCCAGGCACCCAAAACAGGCTTAAAAGTCTGTTTTTTTCGACATAATAAAAAACCTACAACCCTTACCTGTAGAATACAGCTCCAAGATGCCAACATTTCCAAAGAAAAACACATCTTCTGATACTTTTAAAAATCAATCCTGAGGGGACTCACCGGGGACCTTCTGCGCAGCCGTCAATTAGGGGTCATTGCCCTGTACCAACGCGCCATGCGGCCGTAGCTGTGTACATTGATATGTATTTTTACGAGCATTGTTGGTGGGTAGTGTTGAGCTCAACATTACGAATTTATTTCCTTCCTCCAGTGTGGGTGCCCAAAGATTGTTAGACAAATAACGACAAAACACTGAGACACCATTTAACGACCACCACGAAAACACCAAAGCAACGGCAACCTACTACACGTAGAAACAAGACTCCGGGGGGTCGTCCATTCACGCACTTTTCATCGGCAGATGGTATCATGTGAGAAAGAAGTGAAGTGAAGAATGAAAAATCTCTGTATTGTATTACACAAACTATCAATATTAATAAGATTGATATAACCAAGCATGATAGAAAGAGTATCGATCAGACATATATTCTTTTCTTTGGAAATATGTAATAGGTAAGGTTTGTTGCCGTTTTGCCATGTTGGAAAACCAGACTTCAGCCATATTGGAACTTTATAGAGTGACCAGAATGCTCTAGACAAAGGCTGCGTGGTTGTATAACGTTGTCATTCACGGTAGGCGAGGGGGGTGGGGGTGGTATGGTAGAGGGTCACCAATATTTGTTTGACTGCCATGTTTCGCATGTTTCGCCGTATAGAACCTCCTGGTATGCTCTATATGGACAATTTTGACAGACTAACTTGTCAATGTTATGGACTAAACGTCAGGTAGGTAACTTTTGATAGCTTCTCTCTACCATAAGTCTCCCATGTATAAGCTAAGGATGTGAAAGGCTATTCATACTATTCTATGCCTTAGGCCACGTTGATTTGATTATATGGATGACATCCGCGCTCGCACCAATTTTCGGCCATTTTCAAAAAAAAAAAAAAAAGTTTTCGACCACACAATAAATTGTGCAAAGCAGCTGTAAAATGAGCACAAATATTCCGTAGATTGAAAAAAAAGTATCGGAAAACAGATAACTAATGCCATAGAATGCCAAAATGAATCTAAAGTCAACGAATAAGGTGTGAAAGGACAGAAAGAAAAAAAATCTATTGTTGGTTGGGGGAGGTACCAGTACAGAAAATTCAGGTCCAGAGGATCATTTCCAGGTCCGGACAGGAACCTGGACGTGATTGTCTGTGGAAACTTGAGAACTGGCAATACTCAAAACAATGGTAATTGGTCAATTTTGCTACAAAGGAATCTGTTTGGTGGATTATTGGACTCCCACTGCATTCTAAAATCCCATCTCCATGTAATGAAGGCTAACTGTCTCTGTACCTTTGACAGTAGAAACTTGGTGCAATTGACTATAAACTCTACTTGACTTCGCTCTTGTTGTCTTCTTGCCCCCCCCCCCCCCCCCGGTTAGACCCCAAATGGCTGCCGACATAGTGTGTCCATTTTGTAATTGGCGAAACCTGTTCCTTTTTTTTCAGGTCTGTTTTTTTTTCGGATTGGTCCAAGAAGAAAAAAATGTTTTGCACCCGTTTAAACCCGTATGATGTACTGGTCCCTACACCTAACTGTTGGTATACCATACTATGTGTGTTTAGTCCTATGTTCAACCTTCCTGGCTACTTTGATTTCATACTGAAGGCAACTTTTTTTTTTGGCCAAACTTTTTTTTTATTCGCTCGCTCGCATCAGTTTTGGAGTTCCCGGAGGATGTCATCCATATAATCAAATCAACATGGCCTTATTAGAATACCGGTGATGACATCAGAAGCAAAAACGATAAGGTCACTACAAAAATCGTATCTTCAAGAACCATTTACCACAATCTGCAAAGACTTGCACATCCATGTCTGTTTTTAAAATGAAATGCAAAAAATGGCCTAACCTCTCACCCCTCAATGACGACATGGAACAGGCTTTGTTATACTAGTAATTGCTAACACTGTTATAATTTATTTTGGTATTGTTATCGTTTTCAATATTTTCATTACCATTATTATTCATCCATTCATTCTACTTATCGTATATCAATTTTCTGTTTGTATGTCACTGTATGTAAATTACTTGATTGTGTAACGCATGGCCCCACTGTAAAGCAGTGGTAAGCACTGGGAGGGCAACCCTGGATAAAACGGACAGAAAGAAAGAAAAAATTATAAAAAGACTGACCTCCAACACGCCGGAGTCTCCAGAGGAAGTTCCGGTCAGGGACTTCTTGTCATGCTTGTCGGAGATGAAGGACTGGTTGTGGACGCCGTTGCGGTCCAAAGGCTTGGCGTTCAGCTGTTTGATGCGCTGGATCTCCTGGTTCTGGTGGTGAGTGTGCCTGTGGGCAGAATAATAGGATTTTACATTAGAGCCATTGATTCATCATAACCAGACTAGATCGTCGTCTTCCGACACTCTACTGTATCTCAAAATCAAAGATCATTAAATGAGGCACTTTGTGGTTCTTTTAAGTTTGAGCCCCTACTCCATGGTACACATCTGTCGTAGTACGGAATGGGTTGCCCTTGGCCCTTACTGGCAGAGCCAGGACTGGAGTCACCCTACTCAAACTATGTGTATAGGGCCCTAACAGTATCCCTTAGGCCTCATCACCAGTCGGGACCTGTTTGGCTGGCTGCAGTTTTGGAATCAGCACGACAATATATGATGATGACCATCCACGTGTTCCACAGCTTCATTGATGGTAACCTCCTTCCGCTGCAGTCAATTTATCTTCAATTACTTTTTGCCAATCACTTTTCCTGTTTGAATCTTTTATTTCGTTTCATAGTCTGGTTTTTGTATCTTCTTTACTTGGGGAATTGAGTAATTCATTAATTCATTTAGTTATGAGAATTTGCAAATATTAGATTTTCCACCCATGACTTTCTATCACATCTGCACTTACCATCCCTTGACCAGGACGAACACCATGGCACACATGGCCAGACAGAACAGCACGATGAACAGGATCGCGATGATCCAGCCCAAGCTCAGGGAGGTGTCAACTATTGGAAATATCACGTTATGATATTAGAAACTGTGAAGAACTTTTCACAAAATATGGAAAGAAACAAATTCGTGGAACTCAAAGAAACGATGAAGATGCCGGTCTTAGAAATAGCCCCCTATAAGAGACATATCGTGTATTGTACTGCCGGTATGCATGCCGGATATTACAATACTTATGCAAACGTTCAGGCAGCATCCGCTGTCTTTCACAGTTGAAAAAAAGAAGAAGAAAAGTATAGAAAGATTTTATGGAACGAGAGAATTGTGAGACATATTGTAGTCTTTCAATCCTGTGTGTAAGCACTTACTTGAGCAGCTCACTCCATCGTCATTCAGCATGAAGCCATCTGGGCATGCGCACATGAAGGACCCGACTGAGTTGACGCACATTTCTTGGCAGTTGTTCAAGTCTCCCCTTGCGCACTCGTCGATATCTGGATGAAGGGTTGCAAAACCACAGATTCATAAAAAACTCTGGCCAGATGTTGTTTTGATTTTATGGATGGCATCAGCGATGCGGATGACCTAATGGAATCAACATGGCATTAAAGATACTGGTTGAGCTAGATCCAAGACCAAGCTAACAGGTGAAGAGTAGAAACAAATTGAACATGTTTCCATTTCCCCTATAGATAAAAAAATCAAATTCCAATGATACATGAATGTAAGGCAACGCAGGGCAGTTCATCTGCGCTAGCTACATATCATAGACACCTTAAAATTGAAAAACAAAACAGTCGATGACATACAAATTCCATAACAATTAGACACTTCGCCATAGATACATGATAGTACATAATGTCACATCATGTCGTTGCCATGAAAGATTCAATGCTAGAAAGAATTAATGGAAACGCAATGGCAATAGTAGTTCAGCTAGATCGCAAACAATTAGCGGGCCAACCTGAACATGTTGGCGGTGGGTTGTCCACCCTTCCCCCGAGGCAACGGATCTCGGCAGCCCCTGACATGGCGTAGCCGGGGTCACACGTGTAGATGTGAGTGTCGGAGAAGTTTGCGCCGCACTTCTGCACGTACGCGTCCTCTACTTCCGCTGGCTCACCGCAAGGCTCGTCTGCAGGGTCGACAATTTGTGTATAATCATAAGACACAACGATACAATTCTTTCCGTACGATTGGAAATTATACTTCTGAGAATGCACTTAGTTATTCCTCTTCTCAATAAGCGCTATGTCTGCGAAACTGAAACCCAGCCTTTGTGCTCAATAATAAAAGATACACTATACATTCATTGTTGACATTTTGCCGAGGCCACAGGGGATTGGCAAACAGCAACAGTGACATTTGATAGAATGAGAAGGATAATGATTATGTTTCAGAGATTCAGTTCATTGTTACCATATCAACGCATACCTGCAGGGATCTCCTCCCAGAACTGCAGGTTGATCCCGGGGATGTCCTCACACGCCACCATGTCAGCCACGTCAGTCCGCCGGAACACGTCAGGTGGAAGCCGCGTGATGCCGGTGGTGTCGCAGATGACGCGTGCGTAGGTCACCTGTCTGATTTCTGTACGCTGCGACGCCGTGAGAACACCGTCACTCTCGAACCAAAACCTAGAAATAGAAGGACGTTATAAAGGCAAGACTCCCGTAATGACTGTAGAATTAGAAATGGTGCATCAGCATTGTCAGAGATGCGAAGTCTCACATGTACATATTTCTTTCTCGTAAGTTACGCAAATAGTTCACAATTTATGTTACAAATTTGTCTTCAGATCGGCAATTTCTACAAGAAAGCAAACAGTCACACCTGTCATTTCAAGCTTTAATCTCTCTCATTTCTCTGCTACACGTACATAATCGTAAGATTAGCTACAATAGAACGTTTGTCTTTGCATTACCTGTCCCCATCGCGGTTTTCCTTGAACTGCTCCGCCAGCATGCATCTAAACGTCGGCCCAACTCTCGCGCCGTCCTCGTGATCCTCCAGCTGGGCCGCAGGCCAAAGGTCAATGTTGTTGACGTCACCATATACGTCAGCCAGTGCGTCGCGTACGTCTGAGTTGGAGATCTCACCGGACAGGTCGTCAAAGGACGCTGTAACGGACATTGGATTTTAAGAAGATTAGTACTCACTCTATCAATGATTGCTTGATGAAAAGAATCTACCAGAACTACAAATAAAAATTTAGATCCATATTCATCCTTAGATTTTTCATCTGTCTCTCACCTGCCCGAGTGAGGTTGCAGAAGACTCTCCAGTCGTTGTAGAAGGGGATTCCGTGGTCACGGCCGCGCTGAGTGTTCAGGGAGGCCAGATCCAGCGCTATCTGGTTCCTCAGCTTGAAAAGGTTCTGGGACAGTTCCTCGTGCAATACCTGAAAAAGGGAACCATCATCTTTAATGTAAATGCCACGCTCACCATCACAGCAATGCCTTATACTGATGTTTGTTGTTTACGTGTAAAACTCCAGTAATTTACCTATTCTTACCCATTTTTAGCATTTTCAAGTCCAATGTATGTACACAGAATTTCATCAAACGTAATATCAAATGTGAGTGGCTAGAGAGATTCGGACCACTATTTCGGGGTGGCTGCTACTTTCCGACTAGGACAACTTTGTTGCTCTGGTCTCATGGTACCATAACGCCCATCTACAATATTGCTTTGCGTACGTAGAAGGGTAAAAAGGGAGGAAATGACGCCTTACGTCTGTAGGAGTGACCAGCTTGGCGAACCCTCCGATGAGCCCCCTGATCACCGGGTCTATACCGCTCTCCCGGAAGACGCGCCACGGTGAGAAGAAGGCGTCACTCAGGGCGACGTTCCCGATCGCGGCCTCTTGGTAATTCTAGGTGCAGAAACAAAAACATGAACATCCACAACAATGAGGATCGGACATCATTATTGTCTTATACTTTCTGCCCTTCAAGAGCTAGAGAAATGATCTCATTTTATCTCGATCAGTCACTGGATGGTTCCGTGAATGGGGTAGTGGTGACGGTATAGACATTGCGTGGAATGGTCTGGAATGGTATTCAAAATGGACGGAGTTGAGTCTAAAAAGAAAAGTAAAACCACCCTCTTATTCTCTGTCTCCTAATATTTTACTTGATAAGTGGAATTAGACGTTTTCTCAGTCACACCCCGTTTGATGACACAAGCAATAAAAATAAAATGACACAATATTTCGCTTTTAGTCTTGTTTCCGTCAATTGTCCTTGACCTTGAGAGTAATATTTGCATTTGCGTCCGGTTTTTTACCAGATGGTCATCTTGGATAATCGGATGCTAGTACTACCTGTTGATCTATGGTCCCTTTGCACAAACAGCATCCGTTCCGGTCATCTGTGACGTCATTTCCGTCCGTTTGTCATTCGCTACCGTCTCATTAGCAGATGACAGAGTCTGATTTCGTGTCGCTGTTTGTCAATCAATCTGTACTGTCGAGTCCGTCTGTCGGTGGGTCAGGATACCGTTCAAGTCATATTGATGACGTCATATTGATGTCGTCATTTCCGTCCGTTTGCCGTACGATGCCGTCTCTTTGACAGATGAGAAATTCTGCTTTCGTATCGCTGTTTGTCAGTTAATCTGTCTAGTCTGTCTGTCGGACAGAATACCGTTTAGGTAATATTGATGACGTCATTCCTACCTCATCAAAACGCCTGACAAATGCGCCAATGGCGGCGTGGCCGAACCTGAAGGCGGCGGTCGCGAACTCGTTCCGGGTCGAGGGGTTCACGTTTGGGTTGTACCCGGTGTATGCCCCCATCTGGTCCATCCCTGAGTCGGATATACAAATGATTTAACACAGTGCCACGCTTCTTTCTGTGCACATCTGGACATCTGTAAACTTTCATATACTTTCAAGCGGAAATGTCAGAATAGTTATTGAGGGCCGAATTGTTCTCTTTCCTCTCTTAAGTTAAAGACAACATACTAGGATCCTTGAAATGCCAATATATGTATTGAAACGTTTCTTCCAATACTATAATTTTCCAGGTTTCATTATGTATCTAATTCTGATTATATATATGCATAGAACTATCAAAATGTGGTCGGCCTTAAGCGCAAGAAGTAAAAGAAACTGCGTTGATCTATAGGGTAAATGTCTTTCTGTGTGCTTTCCAGATAGAAAGAATAAGCTTGAGACAAGAAGGAAAAGCAAGAAGATTGACCTACCTCTGGCTCATCCAATCTAAGACTTTCTAACGAAGTTCAAGGCCACAACGCAGTTGTTCAAAGACACCTGATTATGGAAGACACTGGCTGTAGCACAAGTGTTATTTAGAAGGTGGGATTGAGGGAGGAAGATATGAAGAGAGGAATATCAGTTTCATTAAGGTATAAGGTGACATCTAATCAATCGTGACATCTTTATGATATATATAGGCGTATGAAATAATAGTGCAGGCGGAGGAATAGTCGTTTATCAAATCCATACGCATTCTGCTATGCTGTCCTTTTAGTTAACCTGACACTGGCCGACATTAATACTATTTCCTATGGGCAACTCTATAGTGATCATCCGGGTTTTTGAAAAAAAGGTGTTACCTCTTTGGCCAAGGATCTTGGGGAGATACTCGGTGAAGGTGATGTGCTGCATCTCCGAGCCGACGATCTTACGGGCCTCCTGGTAGATCTGTTCTCCGTCCCAGTGCGGATTGATACTCTTCAGCTCCCGGGCGAGTCGGTTGTGCTCGCGGACCCAGATGGTGTGTGATGCGATCAGCGTGTTGACCTCATTGACCCTACCGTCGCCCGCAAGGAAGCATGGGACGATGTCCCCTCCGTTCGGATCCTTTAGAAAATTCAAACTTGTGTCATCATCTTTACCGCTACCTCTGTACGGCACAAGAAACGACAACCCTCTACCGGTATACCATCCGCCAGTCAATCAGATACTTGCCTGGCTGTTGTTCAAAGAATGTTACCGGCCAATCATGTCGCCCATACAGTCAAGAGCTCAAGGTGATTGGGTTGTAATCTACCAGGGAGCAACTGTGTTGAGTTAAATAGATGTAATCACTACGATATGAGGTCCCTCATTTTCAAAGGTTCTGATATCAAACTTGCTCAATCATCACTGAGTCAATAGCTAACTGTTTTGGGTCTCTAAGTTATATATCGGACGCTCTGATTGGTTCGCACTGACCTGATTGCAGGAGGTCACCATCTCGTTCTGGAAAGGAAGCAGGTCCATTCCTGAGCTGATGTCTGCTCCTTCCTGGACGCGCAGTAGACCGTCATCGGTACTGAAGTCTCGCAGTCTGGTGAACAAAATAAACAAGAATGGTGTTTAAAAACACACCGGCGACGTGGGGACTAGTAAGAAGGGAATGACGTCGGTACGTTTTGGACATTGTTATTGAAGTAGATAGTCTTAATCCCAGCTAGGAGTGATGAAGTGGAAATTATCTTGTTGTCGTAAGGATTGTTGACGTGTAAATTCATGACTGTAAATGGGAGTTATCACCACTGTGTTTTAACTCGCAGCCTGGTCAAGCAAAACAAAAAAAGAGTGGTCTTTAAAAAGCACACCGGCGACATGGGATTAGTAAGAAGGGAATGACGCAAAGAACTGTTGACGTTTGAAATGATGACTGTAAGTGGACGTTAGCATCACTGTGTTCTAACTGTGAAGTCTCGCAGTCTGTGTAAGAATAATAAGTACTAGGCACAAGTTAGCTCTACACAGAATAGGCGTATTGGCTCCTCGAATCGCTGGGGGCTAAAAGGACAAAGAAGATGGGTATTGATTATTGTTATTCTTGTAGAAGATGTGATTTGTCTTTCGAACAATGTCGGCAACCCGATCGCATTTTTATCGACGCTCAGAAATCGGAAGAGCCTGCAAAGGCTCGATGCTTTGACAGTGTTTGCTTTGGTTGATTTGACAGTAGTATCTTTGGTTGCTTTAATTGCAGTAGTTGCTTTGATTGCTTTGACAGTGTTGGCTTTGGCTGCTTTGACAGAAGTATCTTTGGTTGCTTTGACAGTAGTTGCTATAATTGCTTGGATAGTAGTCGTTTTCGTTGCTTTGACAGTAGTTGCTTTGGTTGCTTTAATTGCAGTAGTTGCTTTGATTGCTTTGACAGTGTTGGCTTTGGTTGCTTTGACAGAGGTATCTTTGGTTGCTTTGACAGTAGTTACTTTAATTGCTTGGATAGTAGTTGTTTTCGTTGCTTTGACAGTAGTTGCTTTGGTTGCGTTGACGGTGTTTTCTTTGGTTGCTTTGACAGTGTTTGCTTTGGTTGCTTTGACGGTGGTTTCATTGACAGTGGTTTCTTTGAAGAAGAATGACAAAAGAAAACTCACGACTGTGCAAACGCAAAGGTCGACCCGTAGACGTTGGAGGCGTCGATGAAACTGGTGATCTGGTTGATTTGCTCTCTAGCGATGACAGTGTTGAAGAGGGTGGACGTCTCTCCCGTCCCGCACACGGCGCTGGAGCGGGTGAATGGCATGCAGGCCTGCATAAAGGGAGGAAATCAATACTCCAAATCACGAGGAGAGAGTAAATTGAAGACATGAACACATCAACGTTTGTTCAAAATCAACTTTGTCCAACTGAACATAGTTCCGAACTTATCTCGGACGTGTAGTCATATTCTCATGGGCAATAGACACTTGTCGACACTGTTTAAACCGAATAAAATTGGATCAATTCAAACCCCGTACCCTATCCCGTTCGTTGTCTATGCGGGGGTCGTCATCCGGAATGGGGATGGGGAAACACGGCATGATGTTGTCACAGGTCATTCCACACCCAACCGTGCCCATCCTAGACGAAAGAACAGAGGAACATGATGTAGGTTACGACTCAAAGACAAGAAATGACAATATATCAAAGGGCCGATGTCTGAATTTTACCGTACTTATCATGTAATCATCTGTAGCAAAATCCTTCTAATTCTACGAACCAGTTCATATCATGAAATGTTTTGATATTATAAAGATATTGGAAATGTAGACAGATGGACTGTACTGACGGTGTGAACATGGTGCGCCCCACAGCGGTTGCGGTTAGATCTGTATCGTGGTCCAGGAACTGTCCAAACTGAGTCAGCATGTGGGTGTAGTCAGGATCCTCCACGTTTTGTGCAGTGGTCATGAGCTGGACGAAAAAAAAAATTGTGTTGAAACATGTTACCCAAGCAGCGTTCTGCAACACGAAGCGATATAACACCTAAGTTTGGTATTGGAGAATCGCTGTCACAGATGTTATGCTGCCGTTCAATCCATGACTGCCTAGAAACGTGATTCCTTATTCCCGTCGTTGCACCAGGGTGTACAAGTATCATGTCCCAAGGGATAATGAAGATTTGAATAAAATGGCTGATGCTTTGTTTCGGGTGAAAGAAGGTCTAGATCTTGTCTTCTTCGACGAGATAGTCAGCTTTTACAAGCTTCGAAGTAATCGCAGTCAATTTCCTCACTGAAGTTAAGCCTGGTTTCATTTGCTAGTTATGACCTTGTCATCATTACTCCTTTCCGCATGGTGGCGTTACATCAGTATGAATGTGGTTCCAAACGTGTCTAAGTCTATATCCCCCCTCTCCTCTGTTTATCATTGACTTCACCGAAAACGTCGACAGGGAGGAAATTGGCTGTGGCTGTCTAAAAGGTATTAACTTGCAAAATGACTCAGCAACCTGATGAAGTTGACTAAATGGTAAGATTTTCAGACCTACCCGGTTGGAAACATGGCGGACGCTGGGAAGGATGAATCCGTTATACTCCCGAGACTTGTTCCAGCCCACGGGCTCGTTCCACTGATTCTCGTAGATCGGCGGCAGGAAACGCTTAAAGGGCGTCATTGAAGAGCCCCACAGCGGATTCTCCCTGTTATTGCAGGATCCGTCGATGGTGCGGTACTTGCTGGAGAGGCAGTTGGAGGAACAGTTGACCCGGGTCACGGAGCGTGCGCAGCCGGAGAGGGAGGCGATGGTGCTGAGCTGCTGCTGAGAGATCAATGCGCTGATGGCAGGGAGGTCTGTGTGGCAAAGGAAATAAGTTCCATGTCATTTTCTGTCAGAGAATAAGTCCCACTCAGCCATTTCACAGACAGGTGTAGTTACAGAGAAGGGCCAAGATATAAGACGTGCTTTATACATTGAATATGCATCTACGATTCTATGTGTACCTATGTATCAATACATACGTTTTCCCCTAATCTCACACTTAACATACATACGACTTTTTTTCCAAGCACCTCCCTTGTGCCCAAGTTAAAATGTTATTCATTTTCAGAAACATTGATGATTTGGTTATGTAAGGAGAATCTCGCCTTCGATCATTCTCTTGCTCCTATGATGGGCCTTGACTTTCTCGGCCACCAGCTGAATGGTATTCTCCACAATCTCTGCCGCCCGGGCCTCACGCTGTGCGTCTGGGTGCATATGCCGAAACAGGTCCAGGAAGTCAAACGGCGTCATCTCCCTAAAGATAACCACAACAACAACAAATAAATATTATCTTGAAATAGAAACTAAAGTTGAAACGCTAAGTATACCACTAGACACTCCACGGTCGAAGACAACAAAATCTATTATCATATAGCCAGATGGAGTTGACCAATCAGAGGCCCCCATTTCCTATGGGTTATCAGGCCGTAACCTGAAAAGTGGGCGGTTATTAGAATAACCGCCCACTTTTTGGACCGCACCATTGTAGAGGGGACAGGACGCTAATACTAGTGTTAAGTATTTATCGATTATATCTATTAAACAGCGTATTGTACTTTATTTCGAACGATTTATGTTAAAATACAACACAATTAAAAAGATTTAAATGATTCTTAAACAGAAAAAGATCAAACATGATTTTCAACACCCCCACTAAACAAACCCGATGGTCAAATTTGGCCCAAACAAAATTTCCTTCTATTCCGGGTATTAGAACACGAATCTTGTTCGATCTGACGTGATCGAACAGAACGGGCGTTCTATCGGGGGTCACCCGCGGTCATCCGCAGGTTGTTACAGTAAACACGCAGAAAACGCCCTGTGTCAGTTGGATAGGCTATATGTGTCAGTTGGATAGGCTATATGATAATAACGTTAATGCCCCGCCTTTTCCTCGGTGTATATGGTGAGATA